>NC_092634.1:63835059-63915235 GCF_039555335.1 Amphiura filiformis
TTCTCTACAGACAACATTGTCGTCTGTTGACGTATACGATAACCGATGAAACCCGAAATGACCATGATCTTATATTGAAAAACAAAACAAAGGATTTTTAATTGTGTGTATGTTATATTCACCTCGATATCTTCAGAAAGCAGTCTCTATTATTGATGTTCTAAATTTTTTTGGGTGTATAAATCGAACAATCAACATAAAGAGGCAACAACACTGTTTAAATGCATACATTGTTGGTTCAGAATTCAAAAGAGCATTTGATGACGTGTGGGACTCAATGCCTTCGCGATTTTCTACATACGTACAAGTGTTCACTCGGACAATTTGAGAGAGGCACATCAGGAACATGATTATAATTGTTTCTTCAAATGCTGTTTTATTCATTTTCTTGTTCGTTATTAGGAGTTGGACTATGTTTTTGTAACATTCTGCTAAACTTCGGTAAAAGACGCCTCCATATAAATGTTAACATGTATGCTGTGTGCATGCAGTATGGGAAGACCGCCCGCTGTCTCCAGATATACTAGCGACATGGCAGCTTCTAGATTACTCTTATCAATTCAAATTCAGAAATATAGTGTACACATGACTGACACTTAGGAGGGATCGGCTTATATTTATCTGTTATTCGTCACTATACGGTAATCATGACGATCTGATATAATACCACCATTTTGGTAACCTCCAAAAGCTTTGGCGAATTTCGACGAAAAAAATCTTCATAAGGTGCGCATAACGATGTGGAGGTAGGTCTTGTTGCCCATGAGGTTAAAAAAAAAAAGTGCGGATGCGCTATGGCGCAGCGCGATCGTACACAAAAGGGTGTATACGCGTAAGCGCTGACAAGTTAGAGCGCTCCGTGGCCGTACTCTCAGATGAGCGAAGTCGCCAGGTTCAAACACTCCACACCAGTGCGTCAGCCACCATTCAAACACGTTTAGACGGCTCACGCACCGGACTCTCCAATCTGGAGTTCAATAATCCAAGGCATCGACGTATAACTTAGATTATTAAACTCCAGATTGAGAAACACCTACCATTAAACGCCGCTTGCATTGAAATGCACGGTAAAAGGCCTACATCTCGATTGCGTTTTGGCACTTTGAATTACGTATTTCAACTATTAAGCTTGGTATCAGATTAAAGCTGATCATGTGTAGAATATTATTCTTTTAACGGAATATATTGCTAATCCACCGACTTTTTCTGTTATTTTGCCGCAAAGAAATATTGTACAGAATTTAACCCCTAAAAAATCACTCAATTTTGGAAACCGGACGTTATTTCAAATTCGCGCAGAACTTCAACTCTGAAATAAAAATTGGGACTTTTTCTCCGAATTCTTCATGTATATATACTTTGTCGGAAGCAAATAGGCTGGAAAACGGGCAAAATTTGACTATACGTTTAGAAAATAAAGCCGAAACAAGCTCAAATAAGCGGTGGACTATTTTAACCGAATTTCACTGTTACATAAATCGTGAGTGATTTGGTGGTGCGCCCTCTTGAGCGTTATGAGCGTGGTTGAATTTGGCTGAAGCCACTATTTTGTTCACATTTGGCGATATCGCCCATCTTACCATTGCTTACGCACAAACTTTATTTTAGTGCACGCTCGCACTATTTGCGCTTTTTAGTTCGCTAACGCACCTCTTACTTGACATCGACCCACATGATTACCTTCCGCGGCATGACGTAGACGTACTTTGCAAAGAATTCTTGAATTATCTACCCGCAAAGGCTTATGGCATTTACCGAAAATGTGAATTGATAGAGAAAAAAGAAATACTTCACAAGATTATAATTAAGACTGCGTGATGTATATTTGAACATGTCGTTAATTATTCGATGAATGAGTTGAAATAAAATTACTCTCATTCTAGGATTTCTGCAACTTAATACTAAAGGCTTTAATTTGTGGCGTATGCGTAGTTCAAATGGACATGTACATAATTCACTTTAATATGTGACGAGAATCGTTTCAATTAATTTTTAAGTGTGTTATGTGTTCTTGATTGTAACACATGAAGTGTATTATTAAATGGATGTTAGATATTATGCAAGCATATCGTTATTTGACCTGTTTTTAATTTTCAGTACAATTTGCGTTCTGTATAACATAATTTTATTATGCAGAGAGTAAGTTAGTACTCACTTTGAGTGCAATGGTTATTAGTTTCTCAATTCGCTGTCGTAGTGCACGTTACAATATGACCGTTGCTGAGCCAACTGGATCACGTTTTCTTTGTTACGAACCACTGATCGAAATGATCACAACACAAAGCCTATGGCATATCAAAATTCGGAACAGGTGTATGAGAACAGGCTTGGAGCAGTAACCAATGGTTACTAACGTGCACTAGGACAGCGAATTGTACCATCTTTGATAAGGGGTGCCTTCTAAACCCATCCGCCGGTCGGGCGCCGTCGCTCCGGCAGAAGTGGTGGTGTGGTTTCTATTGTTTGGAACAATATAACGCGGTCAAGTGATTGTGTCTCCGTTTGAGTGACAGAAAGTTTGAGTTTGTCCTCAACCAACGAATAGACCCTATCGAATATTATGTCACTCATCCTCGTTTCAATCTAATTGTGTCCATCAAGAGGCTTTCTCGGGTCAATTCGCATTATAATACAATAAAACAGGTGATAGGTATGAATGGTTGTGGAATAAAACTAGAGACCTGTCCCACTGACACTTAGAACTGTCCATCAACATGGTTGGCATTTCAATTGTTATACCGTTCCGGTTGGTTTATTAGATGGGTTCTATAAGGTATTTCTGACAGAGGAGATCAAAAACTACCAGTTATGGCACCATGGGGAAAGATAGGGGGGGGGGGGTGTAGTATTAGTATGGTTTTATCTTACTATTTAGTTAGACTTCTTAGGACTCAAAAGACACACTTAACAGATCTTGTTAAAAATTTTTTTATTGTGGTACAATTTTAAGCAATACATAAAAGTGTATAATACAACAATAGTTAGAATAACAATAGACAATTTATTTACCTTTTCTTTGCTTTTGGTAAAAAGTGCTGAAATTGTTTGCCACTCTCGTTTATGCATGCTTAATTGAGAGTATCTTTAATTTCGAGCATCCTTATGGAAATAAACCGTTCAAAATAATTAATTATTTGATTGATTCATTCATTCATTCATTCATTCATTCATTCATTCATTCATTCATTCATTCATTCATTCATTCCGTAAGAGTTTGTGTAATTCCAGTGGTTTAATGTTTGGACATAACACAGTGAGAAAAAGAATTCACTGGATCTTATTTTTGCCGGATACTTAAAAATCATCCAGCATTACGAAACTAAAAAGACAATATGTCTATTAATGTATTTCAATTATTTATTAAAACCTCTTCAAGTTTAATGAACAAACTCAGTCTGTTTTCCAGCTTAGCACACGGGCCAAACAAATATACACCCAAAAACAATTTTTGCCGATATTTAAAAATCATTCAACATTATGAAACTTAAAGCCATAATGTGTGATTTGCTTCACAACGACGCCCTCAATTTTACTCGGATTTTTACTTTTTGCATAATTAATGCCCTGTGGTGTACTAAAATACCACGTAAAAGACTAAGCCTGAAGTGCTTTAATAACAGTAAAATTTAACTTTTTATATTAAAACCGGGTCGACCCGGTTTTATTCAGAGTTCATCGATCGACTTCTTGCTAACATCTCCCGTGAATGGCAGCTTATGTGTACACACGTTGAGCACGATGCTCCATGCAGTATTACATGTTACGATCGCCGAGCGTAGTACACGCATTGTAGGCGCTGGAATGAAATCGCAATTTTCATCGTTATACCTCATTTTTGGCTCGAAATTAAAAGGGATAATGTGATCAGTGAAAACAAACATTTAAATAGGAATCTATTCTTTACGCAAATCACACATTATTGCTTTAACAATACGTCTACTAACATATTTACATCAATCGATCTATCAAAACCTCTTCTGCTTGAGGAACAAACTCAGCATGTTTTCCAGTTAACACACGGGCCATTCAATAGCTATATATAGCTTATATGAATTAATAACATGCAAACACATATTATTATCAGACAATAATTATACAATAAGGTTTAAGTAAAATTAAAACTAGACCAGCTGTAAAGAAGGCTGGATATAAGACTGATATACCAAATATAAGTATACTATGCACTCATAGAAATGACTTGTTCGTCTTGTTGGCGCAATTCAAAAGGAGTAAGTTTGGACAACTCAAAAACAGTATAAAAGTTGCCAAAACAAAATTCATTTTAGTTATCCGAACTTAAAAAATGCTGAAAAAGCTCAAAAAGTTCCGTCAACTAATCAACTTTGTTGGCATTACTTAAAAAGTTCATGTAAGTCGTTGCGTCAACTTTTTAAGTAACGCCAACTTCTGAATTCAAGTTCAGGGAACTTAGAAAAATAAACAAGGTTCAAAGAACCAATTAGTTGAGTTATTGTAACTCAACATGTAAGTTGGTGTAACTCGTTCATATTAAGTTACTGGTACTTATTGTTTTGAGTTATTCCAATTTGGTACTTTGTTACTTAATTGGATCATTTTCTGCACAATTAGCAGTATTCAAATATTTATTTTTGTAATCAGTGCAAAATTTTGTATACTGTAGCACACCTCTAGAAAATTATGCTAACCTAGTTTCATTTTAGGTGCAAATGAGTGCGACCAACATAATGATATCGAGTCAGCGTTACGCAAAATTGTACGCGTTAAAATTACTCGGAAAGTTGACGCAACGACTTACATCAACTTACTGAATAATGCCAACGAACACTTTCTATGAGTGTACAGAATATTACACCCAGTGAAGTAAGCACCTATTTGCATATTATCGCCGCATATTGACGAATCCTAATTGACAAAAATATACCAACCCTTTTGTATTATGACGACTACATAGGGCGACCTTTATCGACTTTGTATTCTGGTGAGTGGAATTCAATAACGACTTTTTGGTATACCATCAGATTAATATTCCAAAACGGTTATTGTATTAGAGCAAGAGAAGAAATAGTTTGATATTTTCCTAGTTCCAGAGTTGGAGGGGGACCCCAATACGAAAGTGACTTACCTGTGCCTACCGGAGTATGACACTAGGGGTCTATCGGTGTCGAAAATATTCAACTGCACTCACCAAGTTATTTTCCCCAGATAATTTCAAAACCAAAAACATCTGGTTCCTTCCTCAGTGGGTTATGGCGTTTGAGATGATGAGATCAGTGTTACCAGAGATCACACACCATTACCCACTGAGGAAGGATCTAGTTGGTTCTGAAATTATCTGGAAAAAATAACCTGGTGAGTACATTTGAATATTTTAACCCTTCTTCTTTTTTGATTGTTACTTGCACAACTGTATAATATTTTTCAATATTTAATACCAGAGAAATTTAATATATTTTACACATTGATAGTGAATTTTGTCTATTTTTGGGCGAATCTTAGGGCTTTAAAGGGCGTTACCAGAATTTTGTCTCAAAATTTGAAAGCTTCACTAGCAAAGGAGGAAGTTTTTAATTTTGTCAAACAAAGTACGCATCTACTGAAGATGAGAAATGCCCCATCAAATTCACTGACAGAATCGACAACAAGATTTCATTCCATGATATATTTAAGACTGAATGTGGCAATTTCATTGATTCGATACAGTTTGTACTATTGCTAATTCGTCTTGTTTCAGCTGACAAATATTATATAAATTTGAGTTGTTTTATATCAGGCATGTATCCGATTTCCTCATACACATGGATACAGATTTAATTTGTCTTTTAAATGTAAATATTGTAAATGTAACTTCAAACCACTAGAGGTAATGTACTAGTGTTATGGTGTCAAATCCCTTCTATTGTAAGCCCTATAACACATAGTGGCGTAGAGTGATTTTTCCAAACTTTCCGTTTCACATAGTAACGTATAAGTTTAGAACTAGCTATATCACATAATAGTTATCCCTTTGTAACTATCAATGATACAGTTTAATAATTTGAACTTTAAACTTTAATTTCAAATGGAATCGGACCACTGCGAGATAACAGTGGAGGAGTATCGACTCCGTTATACACGTATCTTTCAAACACGTAGTACGCCAATATTATGTTGCGACCGACGATATGAAGTGAGCTTTTTAAGATTAGTCGTGTATCTGAATGCCTCATATAAGTTGTCACTGTATTACCCGATTTCATTTGATCTTAATAACAATTTTGTATTCTTCAAGCCAATAGGCATTATGGCTATTGGTGTTAGCTGCTGTGCTAAGAATTTACCTGCTGTAATAAACCCTAAAATAATAATGTATATTGGATTATGCTTTGTATCATTCAAATATCTAAGTCAAGTGAAATCATATCAAAATATATGTTCACTTTGCTTTTGTTTGCTTCAGAACAGTCCTTATCTTTGCCTCTCCCTCTTGTGCCAGCATACAATCACGTAAAGCAAGTTTTGTCAGATTAGGCATGTATCTGATTGCCTCACAAAACTTGTCAACAGATTCGCCTATTTCATTTCCCTCAAATATCAATGTTTCGATCTTTAAACCTCTAGGTGATAGACTTGGTTGATTAGTTAGCATACTGGTTGTATCACCTTGATGTGCTGACATTTTACCTGCTGCAACAAACCCATCAAACAACACGGCACATTGGGATGGATTGAGCTTCGCATTCCCCAAGTCAAGTGTTTTCAGACGAGTCATATGGTTATATGCTTGAGCAAGTTTACCCACAGAATCACCTAAGTTGTTCCATTTTAGGTGTAACTCTTCTAGTGCTAACCCACCTTCGTGTGACTTTCCTGCTGTATTCAACCCATCAAACAATACAGCGCAGTGCGACGGTTTCATTTTCCCCATCAAATGAAGTGATTTCAAACGAGTCAAGTATACGTATGCTTGTGCAAATTTACCCATAGAATCACCTACCGTATAATCATTCCAAGATGTTAGGTTCAAGAATTCTAGTGCCAACCCACATTCGCGAGCCTTGCCTGCTGCTATTAACCCATCAAACAACAAAACCCACTGAGATGGAGTCATATCCGTAAACTTCAAATCAAGTGATTTCAAGTAGGTCAGGTACATGAATGCTTCAGCAAGTTTACCCACTGAATCACCTACCGTATTCCTTGATATGTCCAGGACTTCTAGGGGTAGCTCACTTTTGTCTCGTGTGCGGCCTACCTCAATGAAACCATCAAAGAGAATCTCACAATGCTGAGGTTCCAAATGGGTACGTTCTAACTTGAGAGATTTTAAGTGTGGCATATACCTATACGCACATACAAAGTTTCGTATTGCATGATCTAATCTTTTCCCATATAAATCTAGCTCTTCAAGCTGTATATTATAATCAATATTAGAGTATAACTCTGCATTACAAGCACTCGTGGGCTTACATTTGCATCTCTGCATATTCTGTAATGCTTCAGCAAACTCATCAAACCATTCCCTGCATTTATCATCTGGTTGTTTAGCCACTGCCTTACATAACTTGCACACATCATTAAATTCGAAACCTCTAACGTGTATTGTTTTTAATGGTATACAAGTTTTGGAAGATATCGATTGTTCACATTCACACCAATGAATTTGGCTCAGATTTTGTGAATCCACGACAACCATTCCACTTAGTGTAATTTTAGTGAGAGGTCCTTCAATGTGTAGGTGTTTTAGTGCTGGATATGTAATGTTTCTAGGGAGCTCACCACGTATATCTACGCGTTTTAGCTCTAGTTTAGCAAGACATGGCAAGGAAGATGAAAATAAACCAAATGACTTGGCATCATAGCAAACACCATGGAGACATAATTCTACAAGTGAGTTTAGAGTACACTGTCGTTCAATAAGGTGGTTAAGAAATGATGTTATCTCAAGAAAGGTATTCCCGAAATGGGTCAAGTGTACAGCAGATAATTTAGACACACAGCAAAGAAAATTTTCACTCTGTTCCTGAAAAGATGGAGACCAACATTCAATCTCAAAATATCATATATTAGTACTCTAATATCACCCAAACAGGTATAGTGTGTTTTTTTCAATAGCATATAGTGATTAAATACTTCATCAAACTCTGATGATGACCGTGGAAATTGATTTGGCATTATGAATGGAAACCTTGGGCGATACTTTTTCCTTTTGTGAATAACAACAGTATCATACAAAGGTTTCATCAACACGTGAAGATTGAAACATCTTCCTGTATGTGTATTCAATTCAGCCTCATAAAGCAGAAAAAGGGGCATTTGTTGGCACTCATTTTCATCAATACTAGGGATACGACCGTCACTATCTCTCATCATCTTATCATGCTCGCACATAATTTGTACAACATGGGGTAGAATGACCTCAGCAACCTGTACACTCCCCACATGCAAACCGTAACAAGTATTCCATTTCAAATACATTACTGTGGTTTATCTGTCCTAAATACACCTTGAGTTTCTCCCTGTCTCTATCGACCAATTTTGCCAAGTATGAAGCAGCGCACATTTCTTGAAATGATTTATGTAAAAAAGTAACACTGTATGTAACTCTAGTTCCAGACCTTTTTCTTTCTTTGATCACTACTCCCAGTGTACAAGCATTTTCAAGATGGTCTTTCTCAAATTCATTTGCTTTAAATACTAATCTATCCTCAAATAGTCCTATTATAGCTATTTCGCCAATATGGGACAGGACATTATCCATCCATTCATGAATGATTGATTCATCAAGGTCATCTTCAGTAGTTTTTGCATATTTATGTTTTGCTAGGTGCATTAACACATCTTTGTAGAGTGCTGTTACACTGATAGGTAGTTCTCCCATTGTTGTCCAAATCAAACACAACATTGATAGAATGATGGGAATAACTGAGAGTGCTCCAAGGGACCCTGACCACCTAATACGGCGCAGAAAGGCCTTAGCAGTATCATCATTATCCTCCTTCTCATCATCATTATCACCAACAGCAGCATCACCAACAGCAGTACCATCATAATTTTTTTTCACATTCGTCGTCACCATAGTCAACGTTATTATCTTTTGTCCTAAATCGCAGGAACTTCGAAACATACTTTTCTTGAGCTCCCCAAGAGAAACCTTTTATTTCAACTTGAAGATATGCGCCATACTTTTGACCAAATTTGCCGACTAGATTGGGCCGAGTGGTTACAATTACACTCGCTCCAGCCAACCATTTGCTACATAATACATTTCTAATATCTTTACATCGATCAAAATGGATGGTGGCCTCGTCGTATCCATCAAACAAAATGGCCACCGAACTAGCATTGGACTGGAGAAGTTCTTCAAGACTCTGCCTACAAACTTTCGGTAATAACTGCTCTTGAATGACACCAATCAGATCTGTATCGGTATCAATCTCATTTACTGTGATAACAAACACTAAGTCAAACTTAGACATGGACGAGTCTTGTTTGTTACACGCCCAATCATATGCTAGTTTGGATATTGTGGTTGATTTCCCAGCCCTGGTTTTCCCTTTACTAAGATACGTTTTACCAATTCTTTATCTTGACTGTTTTCTTTATTTCTTTGAATACATACAAGATCACCGTACGAGTTAAGTTTTTCACATATGACTCCAGAAGGTTTCTTATCTTCTTCGATGATTTCCAGGTCCACAAAGATGTCTTCCATCTTGGCAAACTCTTCTGGCATACCAGGTAGCAGCGGTAGCTTGCCTCTTGTTTCACGGTATTTTTCCATTAACTGCTTTTTAATCGTTTCTAAGCTGAAAACGGAACCTTAAAACAAAGAATGTAAAGAAAAGAAAGAATAGAAAATGTTAGAATAATGAGATAGTTAATACTTGCAGATACTACATGTATATATTAACAGGAGAATAATTACATGATCTGAACTTGGGTATGGTAAATGATTTACACTACCATCGACGATGTGCTTCTATTGTTAGGTACCTGGTGAAAAACAGACCAGAAATAATCGATATCTTTTTGAACTATGGTTAGTATGTTAGTCGCTTCCGAGCGACTATAGTATATCCGAGCGACTAACTTTGAGCCGTTTATCTTACACATACGGCGAGCCAATATAAATGTATTATATATTTATTGTAATGGTTTATTCATTTCCCAAAAGACAAAATGAAAAAGCTAATGTATTATCTTATTCTTCCAATATGTCCTCAGGTAGAACGGAGCATATGGAAAGGTTTCAATACAACAACGATTCTCTTATAAACCATCATGCACCTGAGCACACATTTTTGTCCAAGAGCTTCCAAGCAGAGAACAAGTGTTCCCTTCATCCAATCAGAATTTATTTTATATCAAACGAAAGCTAACACTTCCCCCTAAAAACACTTTTGGTCACTAGGTCAACAGATAACGCAGTTCAATGTTATAGCAAGGCCAATGTGGTAAATCTGTTGAAAACTACCTATCCAAGCACATTTTTGACCAAAATGTAGGTTTTAAAAGTCAAAACCTCAAGTGTTCCTTACAATATTTGTCAAATTTTATGTCATTAAATGAAACAGCACACTTATATTGTCCATACACTAGCGTCACTAGAATGAGCAATGGCCAATTCTCTTTAAATTGAAAATCTTGTGCAAAAAGTTACTATTTTCGCCTGTTTTGTCATACGCTTGTAAATTCAATGAACTATGACTTTGCTAAAAGAGCGCTTACAAATTGATATGCCGATGACCTCGCCAATTAATGAGCCCGTAAATTGTTCACTTGGCGATGCACATCGTCTACGCCAGGTAAAGAATTATTTTGTATAGCCATCAAAGCACATGTCTTTATAAACTGCCCACCGGCCACCGAGAGTAGCTTCTATTACAATATAAGCTTATACTTGTACTCCGCGCTCGGTGAGCGATTGGTCATGTTGGTTAAAACCAATCATTGGCTAAAACCAATCCCTTAGGCTGCGTTCACATAGAAGTATACTATTCGGGTATACGGTGCACGTTTTGCAGGTGTACGCGTATAGCTTAAATCGAGCAAGGTAATTTCATAGTACCGGGTCACATAAGAGGGCACTATTCGAAAAGGCCGTATACCTGCGTATAGTAGTATAGTGGGAATAAGTGGGAATCGTGCGTGTTCGATTTTAGTGCAACGTATACCGTCCTAATTTTAAAACTAAACCATATGTGGGTAAATTCATTTTTTTAAATAGATGCACTATCTAATTCTGCACATTATGACACCTCATTGAATGCAATGTGACCTCAAGAAGTAAACTTACAAGCATTTGATTAGACGAAGAAAATTGGTAAACTGACCTATCATGCCTAGACTTGTTAATCGCTATACGAAATACGCTCATTCGATCAGGATGAGTTCACATAGTATACTCCTATATTAACTCAGCCTGATCGAATGAGCGTATTTCGTATAGCGAATACCGTATACCGTATACTTCTATGTGAACTCAGTCTAATAGAGTAGCGATGCAGCTATGAATATAATACAGGTTAAACCTATTAGCTCCTATTGTCACTGTATTGTTGAAGGTCGAGCGGAGGTGGGGTCTTTCAATGGTCTGTAAACTCAGGGACAATAAGATCATATTGAGATGAATTTATGTTATTCCTAGTATTGTGTTGGCAACGTCAAATAGGGTAATGAGCATGCGCAGATCGTAAAAACGTGTCATGGAAACGCTGTGGTATCTCACATCGTTTAGGTGATGTGCATAGCCTAAGTCGCTCGGCCTATCTCGATCAAAATCGCCATGCGTAGCTGTTGAAGAACTAGTGGATTCGCACTACAAGAAGATATAGGGATGATGATGCTGTGCGATGAAGTCACACAATATGTATTATCAACTTTTCCAAGACACACTTATTTTGTGTACCTTGAAAGTAAGCTACTGACTTGATAATTGCAGACAAGTAGAACGAACGTACACTTTAACCTGTATTAAATTTAAATTTTAAAAATGATATTAAAATTTCGATATAATTTATGATGTATAATTTAGTACATTTTCGATTTTTACCGTCATGACGGAAAAATCTGGCAAAATGCGGTTACAGTCTTATTAAACGTTTCCAGTATATAATAATACTTATGCTTGAGACAATGTAGCCCACCTATACGTGCAAAATTTATTAGGTGACGAAATGAACGTTTTGTAACACGCAATTTCACTTCCGGTAGTTTGATTTCTACACTTCCCGCAATAGATTGATTCAAAGCCAATTAACACGTTTATGCACTGGGGTGCATTTTGAAAATCATAGTTGCCAGTTTTGAAACCAGGACATGCAGACGCATTATACACGATGTCGGGTGAGTAGGTGAGTATGCCTTTTTTGGGGAAAAGAAAAAAACATCCAGCGAAAACAAATTATCTATATTCCACACGGAACAAGAATCAAGGGTCTAAAACGAAGATGAAACCCATGGCCTTGGCTTGGGGTCGTACCCACGCTTGCTTCACTGGTGCATTGTGGATAATGGAGATTGGTTATCCTAAGTCCAGCGCAGCATGCCACTCTGTCAACTTGCTTATTGGCGTGACATATTTTTATACATTGTGATTGTGAATGAGTGCGTTGTGTGTGAGGTGTGAGTCGCAAGCTAAAATAAATGACACTTGCAGCCAGTAAAAATGTGACAAAATACGGTTACAGTTGTCTATTATTCTATTATTACAATATTTCTCACCAAGGTGGGTGAAACATTACTACAATATATCACTCATTCATTATTGGGTGAGTCACGTACTTTTTGAAGAAGGAAAAGAGAAATATTTGGCCTCTTTTAACATCAGCATTCTTTGTTGTTAGAAAATGACCAAAATGCTTACTTTTTCACCCACTGAGCTGCCATTTTTCTGTATTTGTCGCTTTATTTATTGTTATGATGGTCATTAATGAAATTCTCAATATTTTATGATTTAGGATACATTTATTCATAGCCAAACTAAGCAAAAATTGCATTGCTCAATTCATAGCTAGCATGTAGAAGAATTCAAATATCACTTTTGTAGGTCCTGTGGTTATTGAGTTATGTTAAGTGATAATCAAATCAATACAGAATTGTTCCCATCCCAACCCAAAATGAAACCATTCCACTCGAGAGCCATATTCATATTCCATTGTTATCAGAATAATAATGCATACTGTAAAAATTCGATTAACGAGTTGCTCGGACACGAACGAATACATTTGGATTTTTCATTCTTTTAATTTACAAATATCTGTGTTACAAATATTCTAAGTATGTTTGTAAAAACTCATTTTATTGTAATGAATATTAATGGTAAAACGAGGAGGATTCAGACTTGGTACCTACTTGTATCCTTCCCTTTATCTCTGACAACTTGAAACACCATAGTCTGTGCTTGGTAATTGTCTCCTGTTAGGATCTTCTGGTCTCCTTTGACAATCGTCTGTTGTTCTATCACGCTGACGTTTTCACCATGAATAGATGCTGGCATGAGTGTTGTAGAAGAGGGTCCGTTTCCTGCTACTTGATCTGTAGTCACTAGAGGAAATAAAAGATGAAAGCATTATTCGTCGTGAATGTTAGATAATGCAGATTAGTAGATTACTATAAGCATAACAAACGCGATAAACTGTGATCCCCCGCAGCGTGAATAGACCTTTTCCCTTCTTCCCATCATGCACTACTCCATGGGGTATGACGTAGTACATCCCGGGAGTACATCAACATCATAGATCGTGTGCAACTGATGGTCTTTGCAATTCTTTTGTCGTCCATACTGATTCCATATGTGGATAATCATAGAGCGATGTAGAACATCTACGTAAGATATAAGTGTTTACGTATTTTTTAACATTTCTGAAACACCGACGCGCCGATTCATCACTGCGTGTGCTGTCATTAGTTTTACATCGTCAGGTCTATAAAACGTATACAAATTTTGGTTTCAGTAACAGAAAACTTTTTTTCCTGACGACCCCATGTCAATAAAGCCTACAAAGGTGTTTTTTTGCCTCCGAAAGATATTGGTCATAGGCGCCATTATTCGTGATTCTTTTTTTTTCCCGATGAAGGCACCAGCCAATATGTCCGTATTCTATCAATGCAATAAACTGAACTCCGGGGAGATGATGCATTTTGCGACACTCGAAAGGCGGAAGGCGTTGGAAGTACTCGAATAGTGCATGGTGGTAAGCAGGGGAAAGGACTGTAGTGACCAATGTCAATTCGGCCTTGCACTGCAAAAATATTGTAACATCGCACTCTGTCGTACTCGGATAGTAAGGGATCAGAGGATGATTTAAGGAAGCCCCATCATGCACTGTAAAAGTGTTATCACTAGAGTTTCAACTGCCACTTTACTTTTCAAATCCCATTGAATTCTGTGCAAAAGATGTTGTTTTAGAATTGTGTGTGTGTCATTATTACTTGGTCAATTTCAGAACAAAAGTGATGTATGCACAAAGGATAATTCACACCTTCTGTAGATAATATAAAATGTGAAATCGACCAACATTTTGAATGTGTTTTTATTTTAAATATATCAGTCCAAATTCAAAGTTAACCATGCACGTCTATGCAATGGGCAAGCAGTGGTGTCATGTTCACTCACACAGCTGTGCTAACTGCAAGTTGACCCCAGTGGAGTGATGGGTAGTGCTTAAATCATCCTCTGGTAAGGGATATGAACACGGCAGTATGTTTTACCGCAATATATATCAGTTAATACGCATCTTCATGGATATTATTCAAAGCATATAATAGTGTTAATCCCCTGTTCAATACGGTGCAATTTTTTGGAGTATTTTTAATTGGTCAGATATCACGAATGGTGGGTAATTAATTAATTCATCAATTCACCTTCATGTCTTTCTCGTTCTTGCAATTCCTGCATCAGGTTGTCATTCGAGTTGCTTGCCATTTTGGTGTTGCAAAATGCTGTATCTTCCTGTCGGCCTCTATAACAATAAGCAAATTAAAGCGACGTGCACCAAATTAGTTATTAAAGTTATTAGTATCTATACCTTGTGAATAGCTACTTGGGATGCAGTAATGGAGAGAGCGGATAATATTTTAATGATTTACAGTAGCCTATGGTCAACCAACTATGACCTTTTTTACCCTGCTCCTTACTAGGTTAACACCGTAGATATGCAAAATTATTCTTTTTCTGATTCCATTTAGCTAAACACACAATTTGCCACCATTTTCCCCCAAATCAAAGCAATTTGAAATTTTTACCCCTATACAACCAAAATGTGCAATTTTTGACCAAAAAATGAGGTTTTAGTATAATAACTCGGTAACGATAGGTCGTAGATAGCACAAACTATACATTTTTGAAATCCTTATGATCAGACGAATAATTTGATGTATCATTCAACATATAGAATTGCAGATTCATACGTAGTGGTAATAAAATGAAAGTAATTTAAATTAAACTTCAACACTACTTGTTTATTTTGCTTACCGGGAGCGCTTTTGAGGTTTTACCGGAAATTGCACGACTAAAAGTATCAGAGTTCATTGAGCATGCGCACAAGACTGAACATGACGTGGTAAAAGATCACCAAACTCGGACGTTTCGCAAGCTAAAGAGTGAGAAGGAAAACGCCGATAATTCGGAGAAGGAAAGATTAGCATCTGGAAATAAGGACATGTGACGGATCCTTCGGATAAAGAGGAGGAGGTATCGCACATCAAGTCAGCGCTCTGTAGTTGCGGATACAGAGACTGGACCTTCCTACGTGCCCGTGAAAAGAAAGATAAATCCAACTCGCAGGAAACTGTGTCCGAGTCCACGAGTAGCGCCTTCACTGTCACCTTGCCTTACATTGGAGGGACCTCTGAACGACTATGTAGATCGTTCAATACAGCAGGTGCTCCATTTGCTTTTAAACCTCATCAAACATTACGTCAGACCTTAGTTTCACCAAAAGACAAGGTCGACAAGTTAAAACAGTCGAGAACAGTCTACAAAATTGCATGTTCAGATTGTCACGCCATCGGAGAGTCAACAAAACAATCCCTTAGAACTAGGATTGGCCAACATCGCAGGCCTAGCTCTAACGAAGCCCAGAACTCGGCTGTTTTCATCCACAACAATTCACGGGACATACCTTTAATATGGAAGACGCCATCATTCTGGAGAAGGAGGAACGCTGGATTGAAAGGGGTGTGCGCGAAGCCGTCTGGGAGAGAGTCGAAAGCTGAACAGAACAGGAGGACTACGCTTTCAACTCTTGCATGCGTGGGACCAGGCACTGAAAGGAATTGATCGCCGTCTCTCACGTGACCAATCGACCTAATTCAATCACCCGATGATGTCCGATGGTTTCGGAAGAAACGTCGTGTTAACGAAACGTAAGTTCCAGTATTTGATTTATTTCTGTACTCTAGATAGCAAGAAGCTTTCCAAAGGTTCATGAGTCGTGTCGGCTCTTTTGATATGGCACGACTGCCCGCACGCCATGTAGTACTGAATATGCACATCGTGCGAATGAGTGACTCGCTTTGGCGACATATGCGCTGGTATTAAATAGCGATTTTCTTTGGATTGCCTCGTCTGTTTGGGCCCAAGTTAAAAGAGGACATATCTGACAGTGAAAACTAACATTTTATACCAAACAAAAATGTAAGAAATGTTATAATATGGCTACCACACGTGTTCGTTATGCGTATAAACGCCGGGCGTAAACGTAAGCCTTCGAATATATATGAGTATCCGCTGTTCACCGTGTTTGCAATAATATTGATAATATGGAGCAAATTATAAGAATGATCTTTTAGCAGCTTTATGTAGTTGACATATTATATGGTCTACAGATAAAGCTAGCTAGATATAGAGTACTATCATGATTATTACCTTATAAATGTCTCTTTTCTGACGTGTTGAAAACTTCCGTGTTAAAATGGCGCTTTGTATGATTCTCTCATGTATACCCCATTATACAGTTCAAGACAACTTGAGGTTAATATCACAAAGCGGCAAAAGAAAGACTCAAAAGTAGAGCACGTATTATATCCTAGCTTCAAAGAACCATTTGCGGTAGGTCCTACACATGAACTTTGAAGCGATTTATGCTCTCTTATATTACAATGCTACTTAGATGTGTTCATGCGTCAAATTCCAGCCTGGTTTCTTTTGATTGTGAGGTATAACGGAAATGTTTACAATGTGAATCTGTACATAACCTGTTGTGCGGGATGCAATTCATATCCTGTTCCACAGGAGTTTGAACCAAAATACAGACTATACAGTTCAAACACCATCCTGGTAGCCAAACTTGGCAAAATAAATAAAATAAAACAAAATATATCGCTTCCTTCACTCTTCGTCCTGTTAAACTTTTGGCCCCTATGAAATATATAAATGATGGAGAAATTAATGATTTAACCAAATTAATGACGAGTCAAAGTGGGGACCATAGGCGGCGGAAGATGGACGGGTGGACACGTCCCCCTAATTTTTCCATGGGGGGTGGGGGGTGGGCGTTCCCCAGATTTAACACAACAAAAGCAATAGTTGCCCCGGGTCTTCTCCTTTTAAGCACAAAAGGCATTGTATTTTGGACCCAAACAGGGTAAACTTGCAAACTTTTGAACACTGGCCCATCGAATAACAAAACGCACCTTCATTTGGGGCTAAAATAGTCCCAGTAAAACAGGAACAAAATAAGCTCATCCCCGACCCCTTAAATTTTAATGCTTCTGCTCCTGGAGGGTGTTGGGATTTGGCTAAATTCAGTATGGCAACACTTTGGACTAATCAAACTGGCAACCCTGGCCTAGCAACCTTGCTTGCTAAGATGGCCGACTAGACTAGAGATATGATTGATTAAACATGATTAAATGATTTTTTTTTTTTTTTTAATATAAATACTCTGTACATGCCTGCAACTAATGTTGATTCAAAAGTAAATAGCAGAAGTAGACATAACGCCATCAGGTTTTCATGTTTCCTGTAGAAAATAAACCTGAAATGATGGCGATATGCACATGCAGTACTGCAACAGCTGATTTCTTTTTGGCATGGGGATGGGTTAGAAAAAGTCTTGAAGTATAGTGAATGCAGGACCGTTTGGCGACAGAATAAGTTTATTGTACAAATGCGCGGAAAGCGCGAGAAAATATTTGGAATATTGAAGCTAAAACTGATGTAATATGGTTCCAAATATGAGGTTATTCGGGCGTCAACACGTGGGGAATAATTATATGGGCCATCCCCATCATAATATTAGGGGAGATGTATCCCCATCCCTCCGGGATCTACACCTATGACACTGATTTTTAGATGTGATTATTTATTCTTTGTTTTGCAAGAAAACATCATATGATTTGCAATTTTAGATTTGGACAATACCAACAGGTTTTACACTAATATGCGCAAATATTTTTGAGCTATATTTATCCATCTGTTTCTGCTTGTGACAATTTTTATATGTGTGAAAATTGAGTGTTCTATGAAAATTGAGGGCGCTATTTGGAATTTGATTTAACCAAATTATATGAGTAATTCCTTTAATTTCATGATAAGAGAAGTTTTTAGAAAATGTCCTTGCTATGTGTTACCTTCCAATTTTCTAATGTCAGTATACTAGTATCTATCTCTTGTAATGCAAATAGATTTAAGATAAATAGCGCCATCAGTGTTTACATTTAGTTAATAATGACTCTAGTTCTGCATGCATCAAACAATCGCGAGGCTACAATTTTAAAAAGCTACTTTAACGGGTCGGGCAATTTTAAATCGATTTGCGAAAAGTTTTTTGATACGTTCATTAATTTCTCAAAAAGTAAAATCGCAGTTTAATAAATAACGGTTCAAATGAAAGCCATTATTAGGGGTTAATTGTTGTATTAATATGAAAGACCTGACACCAATATAAACATTTGTTTCGGTGACCCAAGTTAATGGTCATTTTGCTCACGCACTTTTTTACAGATGGCCTGGAATTTCATATTTCGGTTTCAGCGATTGCCCAAAAAGGTGGTATGTTTTTAAAAAGCGTTTCCGATTGGAATGTAGATAGTTATTGTTGCTATTACTGATCGCGATTTTAATATATGCACTTTTTAGCCGACAATTCTCAATGCATTTTACACACTAGAAATGTCGCTGGCATAAATACCGATATTTTTAACAGTATGGTTTTTTAAAAACCAAAATACCATCCACATTAGTTCCCAATACTTTAATGAAACCATAGATACCAAATCGGACTGCAGGTGATGAACTAGAATTAAACATGAATTAAAAGAACCAGCCCAGGCCCTCTCAAAATGTACCTTTTTTTTTAAATATCGCGTTGTGATAAAAAGTTTAATTTTGGACTGCTTTTTCCTTGTTTTTTATAACAATAAAATACTTTACATACCCCAAACTTCTCGCATAGTCTTGGCTTAATGTCCGTTACTGGTTGGTATTATTAAAATCAAACGATTTTCATTATTAACTTACTTTTTTTTTTTTTTTTTTCCCACGCAATGTTCGAATAAGACAAATATTATGCTTATTGGCACACCCCAGAGACTGGTAAATTTCAAACATGTTCGTGCAATTGTTAATAATGAAGAATTATGCAGAGTTTCCCATTGCAAATATCTGGGTGTAATTATTGATGAACATATGAATTGGAACTGTAACACTGATAAGTTATGTAATAAGATTAGTAAAAGAATTGGAATTGTCCGTAGACTCCGGTCTTGCCTCAACATCAATACTTTGAATATTTTGTACAAATCCATGATTTTACCAGTTTTGATTATTGTGATGTTGTTTTTAGTAGCTGCAGTGGCCTAAATCTTGATCGACTAGAAAAGCTTCAGAATAGGGCTGCCAGGGCAATAACAGGTTATCCCCTGGCATAGTGCTACAGAGCTTCGTCATAAACTCGGATGGATTAACATTAAAAATCGATGGTTAATTCACAAGTGCATTATTGTGTTTAAATGTTTAAATGATCTTGTTCCTTCTTATCTAAGCTGTAAATTCAAGTTTGTAAATAACACGCATCATGTAAATACTAGGTCAAGTGCTGATAAACTTCTTGCCGTCAATGAAAGTCACGTGCGCTCGTTTCAATACCAAGGTGCAATAGAATGGAACAAATTACCACATCATATTCGTGCAATAAATAAGTTATATTCATTTAAATCAACAATATTTGAACATCTCAGTTAATAATGGCAATTTCAGATTATATGTCTTTTATTATTAATGTATTTTATGTTTTATGTATCTCCTTCGTGTGTGCTATGATAATATTTTATTATTCTTTTGCCATTTTAGTTTTTATCAATACTCATATAACAATAATTGTATATAATAATATTATTGTTGTGTTTTAAATTGTTATGTAGTTTTTATGTATTTAAATTGAGCTTTGTATAATTTTAATTGTGTAATTTTAACAATCAAATTTTATATTGTGTATATGTTCTCCAGGGCCCCTATGTATATCATGTGCTATGCACTGACTGGGCTACCCTGGTAAAATATGACTTAATAAATAAATAAATATATTCCAAAAATGGCGCTGCTTTCGGTATCACATTAATGACAAGGTTATCCTAAGATGTGTGAGAGTTTCTGACACTATATTCACGGGTTTTCTACTAGCTATTCAAACATATGACAAATTTGGCTGGTTTACGATAAGCTATACCAGCTGATGTGGCAGTGACATCAGTACTGTGTGAATTTCATTACACTCGCTAGCGTTCGATCAAAGCGCTGGTGTACACACGCACGCGCTTAAAGACGCTGCATAGATGCGCGAGCGAAACAGCTGCTTCAACGCGTTGACGTCACTGCCACATCGGGTGAAAAATGGTGTAGGTATGAGATGACTATGAAAACTCAAACTAGTCCCCCGATAAAGGTTGGCAATTGAAGCAGGCGTCGGTTTAGCGAACTTTGCCTGTTTAATGCGAGTACAAGCACCGCCCTGACTGTGAAGGTTTCCGCATACCGAATATGGGTTTAGCCTATTTAATGGTCTCTAGGCCCTATGATTTATTTTTCGAAAAGAAAGCCTAATTAATTGAGAAGGGAATGGAATTTGTCACAATAATATCAAAATTAATACTTGTCGTCCATAACAAGAAGGAATGCATCACGATTTTTTGATATCCAGCTATAGTATTTTAATTGATTTACACTGAACATGAAGCTATAATATCTCTACTATATAGATTCATGCACTGAACATTTGCAGACCGGACTTCTCAATGTAGCGAGAGTACCACATTAGATTGTGTTTACAAGAAATAATAAGCGCCACCTCAACGAAATTTCCTATGCCAGCAACTTTGACGATAAAATATTATCTACAACCTCACACCTGTTCATGCCTGTTTTTCAAGACTCTCTTTTATCTATTGACCTCAAAGAAAGGATTAGAATTATTATAATAGAATCCCTGACCTAATACAACGCAACGCGATTGTGATCTGGCTGTTATTTTTAAAAGCACGGTCCCTGAACACATCATGATGCTTGGGTATATTTCCAGACAAGGAACAATAGGGACAAATTGCCTGGTAATGACGTCACATATAATCCCAGTCTATAGTGTGATCAGAACATTATAGGCTGGTGGTCATTTATAGTACGATCAGTACGAAAACCCCAATGCGATTTTTAATGTATTTTCAAAAATTTAAAGAACCACTTTTTAGCGGGAACTTTTGTAAGTTACACAGCTGAAGTTGTGAAATGGTTGGAATACTACAATATTACGGCGTAAACAAGAATATGTTTGTTTGGTCTTTATTCCTATAGGCACATCCCTTAAATAGATTAGTTTGTATGGTACCAGCATTGGTCACGTACAACACTATCGCATCGTAAATATTTTGGACACGCGAGTCCGATTTGTTTACATGATGAATGGTATTAAATCTATTATCATCATTATTCTCTTACAGACAATATTGTCGTGTACTGACGGATATGAGCACTAATTAAACTCGAAGCCATGAGCTTTTAAAGAACTGTACAAATTATTTTATATTGTGTGCATGTTATAGTCACCTGATATCTTTTTTCAGAAAGCAGTTTCTTTTTAACGATCAATAAATTAAATGTAAATTTTTGGATAAATAGTGCAAACAAAATCAAGAGCAATTCCGGGATTAACCTGTAAAAACCCGGTAAAAAGAGCAACAACACTGTTCAATGCATACATTGCTGGTTCAGAATTTAAAAGAATGTTTTTATACCACTCCCAAAATGCGATAAAATTATTCGCCATGCAATTTCACACGGATAACGTAAGAAACTCCTCAAGTAGTGGATGTTCCCTATGTATGTATTTTATTCACTTCTTGATCATTATTAAGTTGGACTATGTTTTGCAGCATTCTGGGCGTTTTGTAACGTTCAGGGAAAAAGATGTATGTATGCATGAAGTACAGGAAGACATCCCGCTGTCTCCAGAAAAAAATAGCGAACTGCCATAATGTCAGCTTCCTGTGGTCTCTCTCTGAATTTATAAATTCAAATTTAGAAATATAGTATACATAATTGATAATACGGTGATCATGACGATCACGCAACAGTCTAACATACTACCGCTATGTTAGTAACTCCCAAAAGTCTTTGCGAAGTTAAACGTGAAAACATCATTATATATATAACGTGTGCAGTAACGATGTGCGCATCAACGTATTTCGCAAAGGATTGCAGAATTACTAAAAATGTGATTTGTACTTTATGGTGGTAAGGTTGGTTTTGTTAATGTGAAGTCAAATTTAAGGTACGGAGCAATTCAGAAAAGTACATATTTTCCTTTATGTTGAAACCAAAAAGAGAAAAAATCGCCAAAATCATAAAATCTGCCGTTGCTATGGCAACAAGCTCCGGATAAATTTTTTGATGTGACTTTTTGTAACCTACTACCAAAGCCCTTTCACCTTATGCAATAAATTTTTTTGACTGTTAGCAGGCACATGTGGTTTACCTAGTTCAAATGGATGTGTATGGATACACCAACATGGCTGCCATTTTATTGTTATACTGTTCCAGTTGGTTTATTCGATAGGATCTATAAGGTACGTTTATATGACAAAGGTGAACAAAAATTACTAGTGGCGACACCATAGGTAAAGGGGGATGGGTCGGATGTTTTTCTTAGTATTAGTATGGTTTTATCTTACTAACTTGTTAGATTTCTTATCACTTAAAAAACACAGTTAACAGTGCTTGTTTAAATGGATTTTTATTATGGTTCAATTTTAAGCAATACAATGTAAATGTGTATAATGCAACAATAGTTTGAATAATATAGACAATCTATTTACCTTTTCTTCGTTTTTACGTAAAAACTGCTCAATTGTTTGTCACTCCCGTTTATGCCTTAGGGAATATAGAGCCTACTTATGGAAATTCAACTTTTTTTCATTCATTCATTCATTCATTCATTCATTCATTTATTCATTCATTCATTCATTCATTCATTCATTCATTTCATTCATTTCATTCATTCATTCATCCATCCATTCATTCATTCATTCATCCATTCATTGATTCATTCATTCACCCATCCATCCATCCATTCATTCATTCATTCATTCATTCATCCATTCATTCATTTATTCATTCATTCATTCATTCCATAAGAGTACGTAATTCTAATGATTTAATATTTTTGAGAACAACCTCAGTCTGTTTTCCAGTTTAGCACACGGGCTAAACAAATATACAACTAGATACATTTCTGCCGATATCTAAAAATCATCCAACAATATGAAAGTTAAAAAAGACAATCAGTCATTTCAAATGTTTACTTTTAGTTTTGGTTTTGGTTTTGGTCACGTGGTTTCCTATTATCCTGCCTAACCACTTGAGTCACAAGATATCGAACTCTTTATTTCTACCTACTTATTTGTATCAGGCAGATTCGGTTTTCGTTTCAGTTTCTTATAAGTGGTGTGAAGAAAGAAAATTACAGGGTTTGAGAGTTACCTGATCTAAGTATACAAAAGTGTTTAAATTTCGCAGTGCAATATTCACGAGCAGAAAACAGTCTACATTTGAAAGCATTGATTTAGTTTGAAAGCATTGACTTGAGACTACGAAATAGCCTTAGCTTATTTTACTGTGAAAATATAAGACCATCGAAATATTTCCACAGACATTACAATAGACACTTGACAGATTATACACTTGGGTGATATAATGAGACACTTCGGTGATATGAACACTATTATACACAACTCTATTTATGTGCATGTCGCATGACGGAAGATCAATATCATAGAAAGCTGGTTTAAATTGACTTTTATTCAATTTATTTATTAATTTGGGTATCGCATGATGTGATAAGCCCCTAGACTTAGAGTAAAGAAAGATGGAGAAAGAGTGAGAGAAGAGAGATCGTCAGGGAAAGAGGTGTGTGTGTGTGTGTGTGTGTGTGGGGGGGGTTAAGGCTAAGGGAGAAAGAGAAACCGACGGGAGAGAGTATTTGGAAGTGGGAACGGAAGGAGGGGAGAGGAGAGCTCAAGAGTGGAGTGGAATAATAGGGAGGAGTCGATATCGAGTGTGTGGGACGAGGGGGAGGGAGGAGGTTATATATAGGAGCCGGAGGAAGCATAGGTAAGAGGTATGGGTTGTGCTTTCCGGGGAATAAACTAATTCATAATCAAATCATCTACATCATGCATCATGCATCGTTTATATTTAAGACAAATAAACAAAACACCCCCACCCCTCAATATATGCACATGATTTCTACATATAGGCCTCGTAGAACTCAGGTGTAATTATAAAGGTGTCATGAAATTATTGCCACCTACGACAGAGAGCATCAACTGTCGCCCGCGTTGATAGATATCCGATAATGAAAATGTTAGCACAATAGGCTATTATATACGTATGGTTATAGGCCATTATACTTTTGGTTATATATACCCCCTTGCACAATAGTGTTATGATTGCAGACCAGTTCATCTCCACTTTTTAATCCCTTGATTTTTGGTTTCTGAACAAAAGAGAAAGCAAAACTAATGATTGAAATGAGGGTAATGCTTCTATTAATATATTTACATAAATCGATTTATTAAAACCTCTTCTGCTTGAGAAACACACACAGTTAGTTTGTTTTCCAGTTTAGAACACAGGCTAAACAAAAATATAGCTATATACATTACTCATATAAATTAATAATGTACAGATACATATGAGCGTATTATGAGACAATAATAACTATACAATAAGGTATAAATAATATTAAAACAAAACCAGCTATAGGCGAATCCAATTTCACGCATTCCTGCTCCTCAATGGCAGCCATTAGCCGCGACAGGTACCCAACTATCCCACCTAAAATGTGGGATGATGCGGCCTTGAAGGGTATTATAAACTGCATTCTATCACCCGTGTAACACATAGACAAAAGAATGATGACACTATATTCACGGGTTTTCTACTAGCTATTCAAACATATGACAAATTTGGCTGGTTTACGATAAGCTATACCAGCTGATGTGGCAGTGACATCAGTACTGTGTGAATTTCATTACACTCGCTAGCGTTCGATCAAAGCGCTGGTGTACACACGCACGCGCTTAAAGACGCTGCATAGATGCGCGAAAGCGAAACAGCTGCTTCAACGCGTTGACGTCACTGCCACATCAGGGGTGAAAAATGGTATAGGTAATGAGATGACTATGAAAACTCAAACTCGGCCCCCGATAAAGGTTGGCAATTGAAGCAGGCGTCGGTTGCGAACTTTGCCTGTTTAATGCGAGTACAAGCACCGCCCTGACTGTGAAGGTTTCCGCATACCGAATATGGGTTTAGCCTATTTAATGGCCTCTAGGCCCTATGATTTATTTTTCGAAAAGAAAGCCTAATTAATTGAGAAGGGAATGGAATTTGTCACAATAATATCAAAATTAATACTTGTCGTCCATAACAAGAAGGAATGCATCACGATTTTTTGATATCCAGCTATAGTATTTTAATTGATTTACACTGAACATGAAGCTATAATATCTCTACTATATAGATTCATGCACTGAACATTTGCAGACCGGGCTTCTCCATGTACCGAGTACCACATTAGATTGTGTTTACAAGAAATAATAAGCGCCACCTCAACGAAATTTCCTATGCCAGCAACTTTGACGATAAAATATTATCTACAACCTCCACACCTGTTCATGCCTGTTTTTTCAAGACCTCTCTTTTTATCTATTGACCTCAAAGAAATGATTAGAATTATTATAATAGAATCACTGACCTAATGCAACGCAACGCGATTGTGATCTGGCTGTTATTTTTAAAAGCACGGTCCCTGAACACATCATGATGCTTTGGTATATTTGCAGACAAGGAACAATAGGGACAAATTGACTGGAAATGAAGTCACATAGACTCCCAGTCTATAGTGTGATCAGAACATTATAGGCTGGTGGTCATCTATAGGTACGATCAGTACGAAAACCCCAATGCGATTTTTAATGTATTTTCAAAAAAATTTAAAGAACCACTTTTTAGCAGGAACTTTTGTAAGTTACACAGCTGAAGTTGTGAAATGGTTGAAATACTACAATATTACGGCGTAAACAAGAATATGTTTGTTTGGTCTTTATTCCTATAGGCACATCCCTTAAATAGATTAGTTTGTATGGTACCAGCATTGGTCACGTACAACACTATCGCATCGTAAATATTTTGGACACGCGAGTCCGATTTGTTTACATGATGAATGTTATTAAATCTATTATCATCATTATTCTCTTACAGACAATATTGTCGTGTACTGACGGATATGAGCACTAATTAAACTCGAAGCCATGAGCTTTTAAAGAACTGTGCAAATTATTTTATATTGTGTGCATGTTATAGTCACCTGATATCTTTTTCAGAAAGCAGTTTCTTTTTAACGATCAATAAATTAAATGTAAATTTTGGATAAATAGTGCAAACAAAATCAAGAGCAATTCAGGGATTAACCTGTAAAAACCCGGTAAAAAGAGCAACAACACTGTTCAATGCATACATTGCTGGTTCAGAATTTAAAAGAATGTTTTTATACCAGTCCAAAAATGCGATAAAATTATTCGCCATGCAATTTCACACGGATAACGTAAGAAACTCCTCAAGTAGTGGATGTTCCCTATGTATGTATTTTATTCACTTCTTGATCATTATTAAGTTGAGACTATGTTTTGCAGCATTCTGGGCGTTTTGTAACGTTCGGGAAAAAGATGTATGTATGCATGAAGTACAGGAAGACATCCCGCTGTCTCCAGAAAAAATAGCGAACTGCCATAATGTCAGCTTCCTGTGGTCTCTCTCCTGAATTTATGAATTCAAATTTAGAAATATAGTATACATAATTGATAATACGGTGATCATGACGATCACGCAACAGTCTAACATACTACCGCTATGTTAGTAACTCCCAAAAAGTCTTTGCGAAGTTAAACGTGAAAACATCATTATATATATAACGTGTGCAGTAACGATGTGCGCATCAACGTATTTCGCAAAGGATTACAGGGAATTACTAAAAATGTGATTTGTACTTTATGGTGGTAAGGTTGGTTTTGTTAATGTGACCTCAAATTTAAAGTCAGGAGCAATTCAGAAAAGTACATATTTTCCTTTATTTTTACCCCAAAATGAGCAAAAATCGCCAAAATCATAAAATCTGCCGTTGCTATGGCAACAAGCTCCGGATGAATTTTTTGATGTGACTTTTTTGTAACCTACTACCAAAGCCCCTTTCACCTTATGCAATAAATTTTTTTTTTTGACTGTTAGCAGGCACATGTGGTTTACCTAGTTCAAATGGATATGTATGGATACACCAACATGGCTGCCATTTATTGTTATACTGTTCCAGTTGGTTTATTCGATGGGATCTATAAGGTACGTTTATATGACAAAGGAGAACAAAAACTACCAGTGGCGGCACCATAGGTAAAGGGGGATGGGTCGGATGTTTTTCTTAGTATTAGTATGGTTTTATCTTACTAACTTGTTAGATTTCTTATCACTCAAAAAACACAGTTAACAGTGCTTGTTTAAATGGATTTTTATTATGGCTCAATTTTAAGCAATACAATGTAAATGTGTATAATGCAACAATAGTTTGAATAATATAGACAATCTATTTACCTTTTCTTCGTTTTTACGTAAAAACTGCTCAAATTGTTTGTCACTCCCGTTTATGCCTTAGGGGAATATAGAGCCTACTTATGGAAATTCAACTTTTTTCATTCATTCATTCGTTCATTCATTCATTCATTCATTCATTCATTTATTCATTCATTCATTCATTCATTCATTCATTCATTCATTCAACAATTCATTCATTCATTCATTCATTCATTCATTCATTCATCCATCCATTCATTCATTCATTCATCCATTCATTGATTCATTCATTCACCCATCCATCCATCCATTCATTCATTCATTCATTCATTCATTCATTCATTCATCCATTCATTCATTCATTCATTCATTCATTCATTCATTCATTCATTCATTCCATAAGAGTACGTAATTCTAATGATTTAATATTTTTGAGAACAACCTCGCCAGTCTGTTTTCCAGTTTAGCTTTGGGCTAAACAAATATACAACTAGATACATTTCTGCCGATATCTAAAAATCATCCAACAATATGAAAGTTAAAAAAAAGACAATCGGTCATTTCAAATGTTTACTTTTAGTTTTTGGTTTTGGTTTTGGTCACGTGGTTTCCCTATTATCCTGCCTAACCACTTGAGTCACAAGATATCGAACTCTTTGTTTCTACCTACCTATTTGTATCAGGCAGATTCGGTTTTCGTTTCAGTTTCTTATAAGTGGTGTGAAGAAGAAAATTACAGGGTTTGAAGTTACCTGATCTAAGTATACAAAAGTGTTTAAATTTCGCAGTGCAATATTCACGAGCAGAAAACAGTCTACATTTGAAAGCATTGATTTAGTTTGAAAGCATTGACTTGAGACTACGAAATAGCCTTAGCTTATTTTACTGTGAAAATATAAGACCATCGAAATATTTCCACAGACATTACAATAGACACTTGACAGATTATACACTTGGGTGATATAATAGACACTTCGGTGATATGAACACTATTATACACAACTCTATTTATGTGCATGTCGCATGACGGAAGATCAATATCATAGAAAGCTGGTTTAAATTGACTTTTATTCAATTTATTTATTAATTTGGGTATCGCATGATGTGATAAGCCTAGACTTAGAGTAAAAGAAAGATGGAGAAGAGATCGTCAGGGAAGAGGGTGTGTGTGTGTGTGTGTGTGTGTGTGTGTGTGGGGGGTTAAGGGTAGGGGAAAGAGAAACAGACGGGAGAGGGCATTGGAAGTGGGAACGGAAGGAGGGGGAGAGGAGAGCTCAAGAGTGGAGTGGAATAATAGGGAGGAGTCGATATCGAGTGTGGGGGAGGAGGGGGGAGGGAGGAGGTTATATATAGGTGGCGGAGGGAGCATAGGTAAGAGGTATGGGTTGTGCTTTCCGGGGAATAAACTAATTCATAATCAAATCATCTACATCATCATGCATCGTTTATATATATATCATGTCATATATCGTTGGAAGCAAAAGAAGCGAAGAATAATTAAAATGTCGTAATTGAATATCGTTTATATTTAAGACAAATAAACAAAACACCCCACCCCCTCAATATATGCACATGATTTCTACATGTAGGCCTCGTAGAACTCGGGTGTAATTATAAGGTGTCATGAAAGTGTGCCACCTACGACAGAGAGCATCAACTGTCGCCCGCGTTGATAGATATCCGATAATGAAAATGTTAGCACAATAGGCTATTATATACGTATGGTTATAGGCCATTATACTTTTGGTTATATATACCCCTTGCACAATAGTGTTATGATTGCAGACCAGTTCATCTCCACTTTTTTAATCCCTTGATTTTTGGTTTCTGAACAAAAGAGAAACCAAAACTAATGATTTGAAATGAGGTAATGCTTCTATTAATATATTTACATAAATCGATTTATTAAAACCTCTTCTGCTTGAGAAACACACACAGTTAGTTTGTTTTTTCCAGTTTAGAACACGGGCTAAACAAAAATATAGCTATATACATTACTCGTATAAATTAATAATGTACAGATACATATGAGCGTATTATGAGACAATAATAACTATACAATAAGGTATAAATAATATTAAAACAAAACCAGCTATAGGCGAATCCAATTTCACGCATTCCTGCTCCTCAATGGCAGCCATTAACCGCGACGGGTACCCAACTATCCCACCTAAAATGTGGGATGATGCGGCCTTTGAAGGGTATTATAAACTGCATTCTATCACCCGTGTAAACGTAGAAAAAAAGAATGATGACAGTTTACAACACAAAAGAATCTAACATCGAATTTAAGCGGGTTTAATCCACCCAATTGGGTACTCACAACACCTGTTTGGTGCATGCGGGTACTCAAATATGGCCGACCAAATCCTGACCATGACTTGGCTCGTTGGATTCGTCTATAAAGAAGGCTGGAAACTGATATACCAAATTTAAGTATACTTTTTACAGTAAAGTAAGCAGCTATCTAAATTATATCGCCGCATAGCGACGAATTACAGCTACACCAATGTAAATATTGCACTCAGTTAAGTTAGCATCTATTTGTATTATATCACCGCATAGCGACGAATCTCAGCTGACTAAAATATACCAAATCTTTGTATTATAATGACCACAGAGGGCGACCTTCAGGTTATTTTCTGGTTCTTTCGTCAGTGGGTTATGGCGTTAAGATGATGAAATCAGTGTTACCAGAGATCACACACCATTACCCACTGAGGAAGGATTTAGTTGTTTCTAAAATTATCTGGAAAAAATAAGCTGGTGAGTACAGTTGAATGTTTTAACCTTCTTCTTTTTTGATTGTTACTTGCACAACTATATAATAATTCTCAATTTTTATTACCAGTGAAATTTAATATATTTTACACATTGATAGTGAATTTGTCTATTTTTGGGCGCATCTTAGGGCTTTAAAGGGCGTGACCAGAGTATTGGCTCAAAGTTTGAAAGTTTCACTAACAAAGAGAATACTTTTTAATTTTGTCAAACAAAGTACACATCTTCTGAAGATAACGAATGCCCCATCAAATTGACACTGGCAGAATCGACAACAAGATTTCATTCCATGATAGGTTTAAGACTGAACGTGGCAATTTGATTCGATATAGTTTGTATTATTTATATTTCGTCTTGTTTTAGATTACAAATATTATACAAATTTGAGTTGTTTTTTATATCAGATATGTATCCGATTGCCTCATACACATAAAAATATCGATACAGATTTACTTATCTTTTAAATGTAAATATTTTGAACTTGAAATTACTAATGGCAAGGCTACTAGTGTTACGGTATCCAATCCATTATATTGTAAGCCTATAAGCCGAATTTGCCTTTTGTACAGTTTTTAACGTCGTCTCCCTCACAAGTAAAGGAATGCACTATTTTAATAATAGTCATGTATCAGATTGCCACATATAACTTGTCAACTGATTAACCAATTTCATTGAATCTTTATATATATTTTGCTCCTCAAACCACTAGGCGTATGCTGTAATAAATTAATCAAATAATACATTACTTTGGAGTTGTATCATTCAATGCATAAAATATGTACATTATCATGCATAAACACCTATTAACTTCAACACTTTATTCCTTTGAATAGTGGATATTTGTTTTGCTCCAGAACAGTCCTTATCTTTGTCTTTCCCTCTTCGTCAGCTTATAACCATCCAAATATAGCTTTGTCAGATTAGGCATATATCTGATTGCCTGACGTAACTTGTCAACAGATTCACCTATTTCATTTTTTTCAGTAACCCCAATGTTGTGATCTTCAAACCTCCATGCTATCAGAATAATTAGTTATTATGGTGGGTTACCTGCACCACTCGCTCAACTTACCCCGCGCCACAAATAAGGTGAGCCACATTGCAATTAAAAAAAACGTTTCCGGTTGGTAAAATGTCTAGACTCTTATGGTATCTTATCCAAGTCAACTGTTGTAGTTATCAACTAGGATATTTCCTCTGTGTAGAATGATACAAAATATAAAGTGACTCAACTTACCCCTGCTCTCCTGGTGCATTTCCACCAAAGGGATGGGGAAGCTTTAGCCAACACGTTGTTAAGAAAAAGTCAATGCTATTTTTGTTGAAACACTCTATAAAGACAATTGCACTTTAACCGTTTGGTAATTTAGCAAGTGATGATTTTAGATATCCTAAGATAAGGGCAGAAACATACGATCATAAAATCTATCCTCGACGAATAAGGGAGTATATGAAAATGAATAACAAGAAGCTATGCTTTGACTTGGGCCGTGTTTTATTTTATTCTGCCGCTCCAAAGTAAACTGTAGAAGTCCGTTGTGAAAGGAAAAGGAGAGTATGAATAAAATGTCAACTGCAATTAGACTTTAAAGCTATATTATAACATTTGCTGAGGAGGACGCCCTCAATATTTTTTCAAAATTCTGTTTTTACACGATTGTTATGTACTTGAGTAAACTAACATACCCTGCAAAAATCAAGACTTGAGGTGCTGTAGTTTTGTCAAAATTCAAGATTATCAATAAACCGCAGGATTTTCGAGGTTTTGGTCGATTTCCTGCTAAAACTTCAACCAGTGTGACAACATAGGTTATGACGTCATTGTGATGTTGGTACTTTTTTATCTTCGTTAGACGTGTTACAAAAACGCCTCACTTGGTCACGGGTTAAATTGGCTCTTGATCAGAGCCCTTGCAGTACCTTTGAAGATCCAGTGATCGCCAAGTAAATAAACCCAAGCAAGTGACTAGTATTAGTAAAGAAAATGTATATAGGCCAATCCTGCCTGGTTCAGACCATTCTGTAAAAAAATAATACCACTCCCAGCAGTACTCACTATAGGCAAACTACATAAGTCACCAACAAGTAAGTAGGACCACTATGCAGTAAAGATCACTGTCTACCTAAGATATTGGTCTACAAAACCCACCAACCGCGAAAGTCCACTCACCGAGCCGCCAGGCGAGCAGCTGGTCTTTACTATTAGTGTCAGAGGGCATATGGCATGGTTTTCATTTTTATAGGTTGGCTTTGGAGCAAAGCTAGGGTCAAATTTCAATTGCTTATTGCACAAATGTATACCGGTTTCTGCTCGTGTTAGGTCGTAACTAACTAACCGTTTGCACGAGGTACTCATTTTGTCATATCAAAAACACAAAAACAAAATAAAAAAACACGAAACAAAACAGCACAATAAAACAAAGAGCAATATTAACAATAATAGTCATGTGTATTTTCAACTCTGACTAATGCCAATTGCTGACGAAGTTCAGGAAATTAAGGGAAATATCACCTAAAACCCCAATAAATTTGATAATAACAGAACGATGTTGCATAAAGTCCGAAATTGTGTCCCCCTCAAATCTCAAGTTCAGAGTCCTTAAATCCGCTATTGTAGACAAATTCACTATTATGAGCACCATAATGTAAACTCATGGAAAGCACATTTTCTATCAAACAACTATTTTACACCATCTCCTGACACACCCCAATTAGTATCTAGCCCGTGCGGTTTTTGCAGACCCTTTCAGACTAGTCTTGGCACTTTTCGTGAAGAAATATTTCATACTTAATGCCAAGTCTGTTATAATGTTAGAGAGACTGTCAGGCAGTCGGTGATGGTTACATTCGAAAGGCGTATTTTTAAAAGGAACAAAAGCGACATGTGATTTTGTGTTGGATCTTTATTCTGTATAAACAGTATAAAAATTTGAACTAAAACAGATGATATTTGCAGAATTGGTACATTTAAAAATACGCCTTTCGGATGCAGCACCCAAATTTGAGAATTTGAAAATGTTGTTTCTGACAATCACTGTAATAGTAATTCTTATTTAGTCCAAGTTTTCAGTAAAGCTTGCATCTGCTGTGGACTTTTTGAATAACTGAACAAGATACTTACCATGCTTTATACAGAGAAAAGGAACAATATATCGATAATATCTTGAAGTCTCTCTCAGGAAATCCTGTTTGGCATAACCACATTGAAAGAAAATGTCCACCGACCTCTTCGCCTACGATATATTATGACGCTTTTGGTATATTGCAAAATTATAGCATTATGGTTATTGTAACCTTTGTACTTTTTAAGGCCTTATCATTATCTCTTCTCTTCTGTCAAATACCACTAATAACGTATAGATTCTTATATTTATTCGAAAACGAAATTTTAAAAAGATTTATCGCCGGAAAAGATAATACAAAGTTGCTTAAAAGACACATTTCGTTACCTTGCATTCTTGCCGGGTATGGGTAACTTTAAGATTATTGTTATTTCACCTGTTTTTAGTAGTAGAGTTTATGCTACGGTAACATAACTATAGAGAGTAAATCGGTATAATTATTGAGCAATCTTTGACATGTTTGATCAGAGACATGTTTGATAAGGGATGGCTTCTAAACCCAACCGCCGGTCGACCTCTGCACCGGTAGGACTAGTGGTTGGGCATGATGCAGTCATGTCTACAGTAGAATTCATCTCGACCTTTGCAGGACTTAAAAACCCCCATTAAAAGCTATTAAACCAAGATAACACTCATTATTGAAGCAGCTCAACTGATTAAATCAGATCTTCTCTGGTTGTGTACAAGTGTCTGTTTTCAATGTGCGACATCGCAATAAAGCTGGTATTACAGCTTCAGTTGGGTAACCGATTATAAAGGAAACGAAAGGAAACAATGGTATGTGTACCATTGTTCACGAAATGAGACAAAGACCTGCTTTTTGTTAACCAGCATTCTTCAAAATGAGCAACATAATGATTGTTGACTTAACACGGTTTGGAAATAATTTCTTCATATTTTTGGTGTTATCTGTCGTTTACATATCCTTCCTAAAACACAAAAGTGCGACCCTCTGCAAACATCTAAATTAGCAAAAAATTTAGGACATGTTACAAAACTTTATTTTCTAGAACCTATTTAGAATAATTTAAATGTAGCTTTTACCGTTTTTTTGTGGCATCCTTCAGAAGTGAGCGGTCCGATACCAATATTTTCGGTCAAATCTCCATTCAATTAACACGGGGAGTTGGCTAGCTATGCCTTGCCCTCACTCATATTTTACAAAAGTGCGACCATTTCTGAACATCTAACCTAGCTGTAATTTTAGGTCATGTTAGAGAAATATATTTGCTAGAAGTTTTGGAGAATAAATAAAATATTGGCTGGTTATTTTTCACACAGTGATGTTAACTAAGCAAGTGTCCATTCTCCCAACATACATCATTTGTTGAGGTCACGCGTCAATGGTGAGAGCACTGTGTATTGTGCATAGGAAAACGGACAGTAACTGCAGTATGGTATGTTTATATTGCTCCGAACAACCAGTGGGTGCAGGTGGAGGCAGGGCGTTGGATCCCCCCTGGTTATAACCCATGCATGCGGCAGTCTCCTCGATTGCAAAAGTTTAGCGACGTCACTGGGAACAAAAGGATTATGTCTCCGTGTGAGTGACAGAAGAATCTCCATAACCGTATGAGGTATTTCTGACAAAGGAAAACAAAAACCATCAGTGGCGGCACGGCGATGTCTTTTTATCTTTTTTTTATTTCTCTAGGATTGGTATGCACTGTAAATTCCTAACAAAAACAACATGAAAAGGGGAATTCTAAATTGAAGAACGCAGATAGCAACCATATTCAAGATATGCATGGGCGAATTCCTTTTTTTAACCATGCAGAGCTCAAATTGTGAGCTTTGACCTTTTTACTAATAACTACAGACTGACATAACTACGTTAAACGGTGCCGCCACTGACAAATGTTAATCGTGAAACTAATGACTAAAGTGCAGAAATCTTCCGCAGTCGACATTGTGAAACATTATATAGGAGGTAAAGGAAGTCAATAAAACAAAGAAAATATCATTTAATTCTTTATCTATTTATTTATTAAAACTGTCTGAGGACCAAACTCTGTAGGTTTTCTAGTTTAGCCAAACAAGATACATGTATAGTTATGATAATATTACAGCAAAGTACAAGCAATGTTAATAACTAAACACAAATGTATAGCACAAACATAAAGCTATTGCACAAATATTGCATGATAGTAAAGTGAACAACTTTTTTCACAAATATTTAAAATGACAGTGGATGACAGGGACGTGTTGGCATATAGGTTAATACATTTGGCATACAAAATATAAGAAATTGATTTTTATATCAAAATCGACTTATTTCAACACCTTAGAATATAAAATATAAGTAGAGTGATGCTAAGAGGGGTCTTTGGCTCAAATGTGCGAGAAAAGCACGTTTTTGTTGTGGGAAGAATAGCTTTTTGTACGATTTACACCACCTCGTTTTTGCCGCGGAAAAAATATAGCCGCTGCGAAAGACGCTGGTATATTTTATAGATATTTAACTAAATGGAGACAGATACGAAGTAAATAAATATTAAGTTTCAAAAATTATGCATTTAATTTCTTGGGTAGATGCCAGATTTATAGACCACTTGACATGTGACTTCAGTATGCGCGCGAATTATGGCAATTTCCATTGTTCTTTGCTCTGTAGTGTGCGTACGCATCGTAGTTTGTTCAGGGCACGTGCATTTTAAATCGCCCGCCACATTTCATATAGTACAAGAAAGCCATTCATCAGTGTAGCGGTTCGTTCAAGCATATCGATAGATCAGTCCTTTGTTGATAAATTGGTCTGTCCCAAAGTAAAATCGCCCACAAGACGTCCGACTATAGCCTGGCCTAAATTAGTTGGCGTAAATGTGTGTTAATCAAAGATTTGTTTGTTGTCACGGCTCTAGAACCAGGATTCCTATAGACCACTTGGCATGTGACGTCATTGCCCGGCAGTATGCGCGCGAATTATGACAATGTTCTTTGCCCTGCAGTGTGCGTACGCATCGTAGTTTGCTAAGGGCACGTGCATTTTAAATCGCCCGCCACATTTCATATAGTACAAGAAAGCCATTGAACAGTGTAGCGGCTCGTTCAAGCATATCGATAAACGAGTCCCTCGCCTTTGTTGATAAACAGTGATGTCAAGTGGTCTATATACAATGAATAGTTGGCATGGTTTATTTGTCATACGTGGATGTAGTGTTGTAAACTACAGGTAGGGTACACCGGGAGAATGATGGGACTCGGAGGATGGTCCATGATGGAACACCTTTACTACAGATGGATTTTTATACTCAATAGACTACACGGTGTCTATATTATTTATAATAATAGTTTCATTTCTTCCATTTTCTAATTGAATTTGTCTCTTCTATCACAAGTCATGTAAGCTTTGAATTTTCCTTTTCTTTAATAGGAATGTGTTTCTTCCAAATCAGTTTGAATAATTTCATCTTTTCATTCATTCATATTTTATTTCCATAAAAATCAAAGACATTACATAAAAAATAATATATTCAAACACAGTACATATGGAGGAAAAGGCTGGAAGCCAAAAAAGGTCTGAAAGTTAGCATTTCCCTAAAATCAAATGAAATTAACAAAATAAATCAACATCACATAACATAACCAAAAGACAAGGGAAGGGGGAGAGCTCACGGATAACATTAATTATATTTAGAGATAAGTTTTGTTTTGAATTGATTGCGGAAATGTTTAACAGATATGAATGTTGAAGCTTTCAGATTTTTATCTAAAGAATTCCACAGAATGGGACCTCTTGTACGTATGACATGATCAGAAAAGACTTTCTTATTTTTGGTTAGATTTAGGTCATTTACATATCGTGTCTTGTAGTTATGTATGTCAGAACGTTTGGTAAAATAATTATCAAATGAACAGGGCAGCTCATTTATAGAGTGCCTGTACATGAATGTACCTAATTCAAGTGTGTACATATCTTCAACTTTTAATATGTTATAATTAGCAAACAATGGCGCTGTGTGGTCTCTATAGTGACCGTTTGCCACCGTTCTTATAGCCCATTTTTGAATTTTATTTAAGTAAGTTTTACATGTATTACCCCATACAAAAGTACTCCATAATTCAAATAAGGCAATATTAACGTACAATAAAGTGTAAATAAAATACGATTTGGAACAAAATGTTTCAATTTATTCATGACACCGACATTTCTTGAAATTGTTCTAGATACACAATCTATGTGACATTTCCAAGTGAGACATTCGTCTATTAGTACAGCAAGGAATTTAGTTTGATGCACTCTGTTTAAAGTCGTATGATCTAGTGTGATTTGCAGGTCTTGATTCATCGATGTCAATTTGGGTGTGCCAAGTATCATGTAGTTTGTTTTGGTAGCATTAATTGACAATTTTTTAGCTTTAAACCAATTGCTTACTTCCTTTAATTCCTTTAATTCTTCATTAACAAGGTTTGTCTGGTGTTCTACGTTTTTATGGGAGTATAAAATGGTGGTATCGTCTGCAAAAAGGACGAATTCGAGTACTTTAGATGCATTGGTTATATCATTGACACAGAGTATAAATAGAAGTGGACACAGGATTGATCCTTGTGGGACACCACGTATAATATCGTGTGATTCTAATTCATAAGAATTATAATAAACATATCGTTTTCTGTTGCTTAGATAATTTCTGAACCATTCTAACACAATACCACGATAGCCATGGTGTTCTAATGTATGTAAGAGTATGTTATGATCGATTGTATCAAAGAGATATTCCAATAGTCGTTTCGTTTCTTTCAACTGCTGCAGTAACTTTGTCTACCATTTGCTCTATAGCCATAAAGGTCGAATGTCTTGACCGAAAGCCAAATTGTTTGGGGTTAAGGATTCGCTTATTGTCAATGTAATATCCGTACATCTGTTAAAAACCAACCTTTCAAGAATTTTTTGAGAAACACGGTAGGAGAGAAACTGGACGATAGTTTGAGAATGCCTCAGCATCATCTTTTTTGTATAATGGTATGACCTTTGCTATTTTTAATTTATCAGGAACAATCCCAGTATATATAGACAAATTAAATATCATATTAAGAGGTTTATCAATTTTATTACACACTTTTTTAATGATTAGATTGCCAATATTGTCATGGCCTCCACCTTTGTTTATGTCGAATTTATCAATTATTTTTTATAATGTTGTGATTCAACAATAGGCTTCATATACATACTACTGGTCTTGTTCTCACTGAGTTAAGCGAAATATTGCTTTCCTGTGTTTTGGATACTTGATGCAAGCTTAGGGCCTACGTTTACGAAAAAGTCATTGAACTGATTTGATATTCATATTGGATTGGTAATAGAACTGCCATCTTCAGCTTTAAATTTGCTCTGTGCAGATTGTTTCTTTCCTCGTCCAATAATATTATTAATTGTTTGCCATGTTTGTTTCATATTATTTTTTAGCATTTTTTTCTTCTCCCTCTTTCCTTCTGCGGCAAAATAAAATATGAATGAAAATATGAATGAATGAACATAATATGGAGACTAATATTTTCCTGTTTAATTTCTTTTTCAAAACAGTAGAACTGGTGTTAGCATCGATGTGCTAACATGTTTGCCTCTTTTATGAACTTCACCAAGTAATACAGCACATTTGAGTTGGATTCAATCAATCAATCAATCAATCAGTTACATTTATGTCATCGCGCCAAAATCATTTCAAAATGTTCAACAGCGCCCATTAGCTCAAAAGCTACTGCTGATAAGCATCTTGAAATAGGTGGCTCTTCAGGAACTTCTTAAACTGTTCAAAAGTACAATTTTTGATTTGACCTGGTAGTTTATTCCACAATCTGGGAGCATAGGCAGCAAAAGCTCGGTCACCAAAAGATACACATTGTGTTCTGGGCTCAACAAGAGAGGTACCATCTGAGCATGATGATCTAAGCTGCCTTTGCGTAACTCGAATTTGAAGCATATCAATGATGTCGGATGGAGCTTGACCGTGAAGTGCTTTATATCTACGCATGTCCCGATTCCATTCTACCAATAGGTATATAATCGGAATGTTCCTTTTCTATAGTGGACATTTTCTTGCTCCAGAACAGCTCTTATCTTTTTTTTTTTCTGCGCCTTTGCCCAGATCATAAGGTAAATTAAGGACTTCAAGATTAGGCATGTATCTGATTGCTTCACAGAACCTGTCAATGGATTCGCCGATTTCATTTGTGGTTAATGACAATGTTTTGATCTTCCAACCTCCAAGTGATGGACTTGGTTGATCAGGTCGCGTTTTATCACTCTGATGTGCTAACATTTTACCTGCTGCAATAAACCCATCAAATAACACGGTACATTGCGATGGATTAAGCTTCGTATCCAACAAGACGAGTGATTTCAATCGAGGCGCATAGGTATACACCTGAGTAAGTTTACCCACGGAACCACCTAATTCGTTCCATGATAGGTCTAGGACTTCTAGCTCTAACCCACATTCTAGTGCCTTGCCAGCTACTATTAAGCCATCAAACAATAAAAGCGCATTGGTATGGATTCAATTTGTTCTGTTCAAATCAAGTGATTTCAAACGAGTCATGTACATGTGTGCTTCAGCAAGTTTACCCACAGAATCACCTAATTCGTTCTCTGATAGGTTCAAGGCTTCTAATGAAACTCCGCAGACACCTGCCTTGACTACTGTTATTAACCCATCAATCAATAAAACACATTGGCATGGATTGATCGTCGTACCCTGCCAAGTCAAGTGATTTCAAACGAGGCATGTAGGTATATGCTTCAGCAAGTTTACCCACAGAATCACCCAAATTGTTCCTCGATAGGTTTAGGACTTCTAGTACTAACCCACATTCGCGTGCCTTGCCTGCTATGTTTAACCCATTAAATAATACAGCACATTGGGATGGGGTCATTTCCGTACGCTTCAAGTCAAGTGATTTCAAATGAGTCATGTACATGTATGCTTGATTAAGTTTACCCACTGAATCACCTACCTATTCATTGATAAGTCTAGGACTTCTAATGGTAACTCATTCTGGTCTCTTTTGCGGCCTATCTCAATCAAACCATCGAAGAGAACCTCACAATGCTGAGGTTCCAAACGGGCACCACTTAACTTGAGAGAATTCAAGTGTGGCATATACATACATGCACGTACAAAGTTTTCAATTGAGTGACCTATTCTATTACATGATAAATCTATTTCTTCAAGTTGAACATCGTGAACACTATGTGAATGCAACTCTAGATCAGAAGCACTCTTGGTTTTGCATTTGCATCTTTGCATATTCGGTAATGCTTTAGCTAGCTCATTGAATCCCTTCACCCAATCTTCTGGTTTTCCTGCAAAAATCATTACGCGTGTTAAAGCTAACCGTCTCAGATGTGGCATATATTTTATTGCCTTAAGTAACTTGCATACGTCATCCAATGGGATATAACTAACTTGCATTGTTTCTAATGGTATACAAGCTTCGGAAGAAACCGATTGTTCAAGTTGAAACCCATGGATTTGGTTTCTACACAGTATTGGATTTGCAGCACGAATATCAACATGTGGTTCAATGTGTAGTTCTTTTAGTGCTGGATATGAAGTGTCTGCAGGAACTCCCCTAAGTATCTTTACATCTGTTAGCTTCAGTTTCGTGAGACATGGCAAGGACGATGAAAACAATCCAAATGACTCTGCATCATAACAAACACCATGGAGCCATAATTCTACAAGTGAGTTTGGAGCAAAGTGTCGTTCAATGAGGTGGTTAAAAAATGATGTTATCTCAAGCAAAGCCTGATGAAAATGCATCAAGCGTAGAGCAGATAACTTTGACAAAGCGCAAAGGAAATGTTCGCTTTGTTCCTGAAAAAATAGAGACCAATTTTCAACTTGAATTTCAAATGCTAGTTCTCTAATATCATCCAAACAGGTATAATGTTGTTTTGCATCATTATATAGTGATTAAGTACTTCTTCAAACTCTGGTAATGGATGTGCTCGTAGATGATCACTTTCGTTAGTAACAACAGTATCATACAAAGGTTTCATTAACCCATGAAGATTGAGACATCTTCCTGCTTGTGTATTCATTTCAGCCTCATAGAGCAGAAAAAGGGGAATTTGTTGACACTCGTTGCCATAAATACTACGAATACGACCGTCCCGATATCTCATCCTGCCACGCTCGCTCATAAGTTGTACAACATGCGGTATGATGAACTCAGCAGCCTGTACACTCCATCCACATGCAAACCGTAAACAATATTCCATTTCGAATATATTGTTGTGTTGTATCCGTTCTAAATACGTCATGAATGTCTCTCTGTCTTTATCGACCAGATTTGCAAAGTATGAAGCAACACATTTCTTGAAATGTTTTATGTAAAAAAGTAACATTGTATGCTAATTTAGTTCCAGACCTTTTTCTTTCTTTGATCACTACACCCAGTGTACAAGCATCTGCAAGATGCTGTTTCTGAAATTCATTCGCTTTAAATACTAATCTATCCTCAAATAGTGCAATTATAGCTATTTCGCCAATATGGGAGACAACATTGTCCATCCAATCATGAATGACTGATTCATCAAGATCATCTTCAGTAGTTTTTGCATATTGATGTTTTGCTAGGTGCATGAGGACATATTTGTAGAGTGCTGTTACACTGATAGGTAGTTCTTTCATTGTCGTCCAAATCAAACACAACATGGATAGAATAATGGGAATAGCTGAGAGTGCTCCAAGGGACTGTGACTTCAACCGAAGTGTATCTAGGAAGGTTTTAACATCATCACAATCCTCCTCCTTATCTTTCTCCTCCTCTTTTCCCCTAAGTTGTAGAAACTTATTCACGTACTTTTCTCGAGCTTTCCATGAGAATCCAATTATTTCAATTTGAAGATATGCGCCATACTTTTGACAAAATTTGCCGACTAGATTGGGCCGAGTGGTCACAATTACACACGCTCCAGCCAACCATTTGCTACATAACACATTTCTAATATCTTTACAACGATCAAAATGGATGGTGGCCTCGTCGTATCCATCAAGCAAAATAGCCACCGAACTAGCATTGATTGGATTAGTTCTTCAAGACTCTGTCTAGAAACCTTTGATAATAACTGCTCTCGAATGACACCAATAAGGTCTGTGTCGGTATCAATCTCATTTACTGTAATAACAAACACTAAGTCAAACTTTGACATAGGTGAGTCTTGTTTGTTACATGCCCAATCATATGCTAGTTTGGATATTGTGGTTGATTTCCCAGCCCCTGGATTTCCCTTTACTAGGATGCGTTTTACCAATTCTATTTCTTCTATACCTTCACTATTTTCCTCATTTCGTTCAATACATACAAGGTCAACGTACGAGTTAAGTTTTTTACATATAGCTCCAGAAGGTTTCTTATCTTCTTCGATGATTTCCAGGTCGACAAATATATCTTCCATCCTAGCAAACTCTTCTGGCATACCAGGTAGCAGAGGCAGCTTACCTCTAGTTTCACGGTATTCTTCCATTAACTGCTTTCTAATCATTTCTAAGCCGAGAACGGCACCTTCAAACAAAGAATATAAATAAAAGAAAGAATCAAAAAATGTTAGAAATGAATTAATCAAGTTAAGTTAATACTTGCAGATACTACATTTAGTACATGTACTATATTAACAGGAGAATAATCACGTGAGCTGAACGTGGGTATGGTAAATGATTTACACTACTATCGATAATGTGTTTCTATTATTCGATACATGGATGGATACGCAGACCGGGTTTATCACGCTGATTCAACTTACAAGGGATATGACCGTCAATAACGTTATTTGTTCCGTCAAATAGGTATGTGTGGTAAAGCTATGGTTGTTCAGATTAAATTTACTTCCAACAGCATCTGTTAATTACTTGAGCATTTGAAATAATGGTAAATCTAGGTGCCTACTTGTATCCTGATCTGTTTCTCTGCCAACCTGAATCACCATAGTCTGTGCTTGGTAATTGCCTCCTGTTTGAATTTGCTGGTCTTCTTTGACAATCGTCTGTTGTTCTATCACGCTTACATTTTCACCACGAACATACGCTGACATGAGCGGCGTTGAACAGGAACGGCTTCCAGCTACAGGATCTGTAGTCATTAGAGGAAATAAAAGTGAGTGAATTTTGGTGGAAAACGGGCTCCTTGTCCCTTTTTATTTTCCTTTGCCTTTCCCATTTTTCTTTCATTTCATGTCAGAGGGGCACTGTTCTCTTTCATTTGTTTCATGGATGTACTCTGCCCTCTGCTCCCTGCCCCGCCGCTCTACACACCCGCTGGATAGGCTACTGATGGTAAACGCGATTCTCAGCAACGTGAGGAGTCAAGGCAAAATTGGCGTTATACAGTGTGTCTCAGAGAAAATACCGGGTGAATAAATTTGGACATAAGTCGAGAAATAGGCATCAGAATCGAAAAATTGTAAAAACACTGATGATAAACGCGATTCTCAGCAGCGTGAGTAGGCAAGGCAAAATGGCGTTATACAGGGTGTCCCAGAAAAATACCGGGTGAATTAATTTGGACATAAGTCGAGAAATAGGCATCAGAATCGAAAAATTGTAAAAACACTGATGATAAACGCGATTCTCAGCAGCGTGAGTAGGCAAGGTAAAAATGGCGTTATACAGGGTGCCCAGAAAAAAATTCCGGGTGAATAAATTTGAACGTAAGTCGAGAAATAGGCATTAGAATCAAAAAATTGTAAAGCAGCGTGTAGCCCATTGTATTATATATCTTACACGCTAATTTCATTTGAATCGGTTGACTGACTGCGAAGAAATGAGCGATTACATAACGCATGCGTCAATTCACTTCATTCCAAGTTTGAAAGAAAGATCATTCGAGTACAACACAATGCGCACTAATGGTGCTCAACGGGGTTTATATTTTGTTCGGTGAATACACAATTTTGTTCTTTTTAAACAATATTTTTCTGGCACAACATTTTTAAACGTGTTTAATTAGGCTTGTTCAAATTTGAAAAACTGCACGCTATTGAAAATGAAAGCTTGCATGTAAGATGATGCTCGGTACTTGTAAATATCTTCTTTTTTCGTTAATGTTGATATAATTATTGCATAAAGAATTATTGCATAAAGAATCCTAGCTGGCTAAAAAGTTTCTCACACACATTAATGTTTTTAGAATGTTTCTAAGAAATGGGAATGCAAAGTTTTATCTTTTAAAACTTCAACATAATATTGCATGATATCAAAAATCACTGAAAAGCTGTAAGCACTTAATCATTGTCATTCGTAGCTCAAATTTCGAACTATATATTTTGTTAACACATGTTCCTTCACCGGGAACATAGAACATAGAAAATTGATCATCGGCCTGCACCAAAGCCAAAAATTTTACCACTGTGCCATGAGTCTCTATGTACGCCTTCACAATGAAGTCGATAGTGCATTCATTGTTTGTGACATAATCAAGAAAATTGAGTCGTTTTTCTTGAAAGTAAATGATCAAGAGTAACCTCGACTGTGGTTTCCAAAAAGGGTACCCAGGAAACCCTATTGGGCACAAGGGAGTGACAAAAGCCTCGTAAATTTAAATGTTAATTGAGTTACTAAAGACAAAGAAATACGAAGTTATTTGATCTGTTCATCTGATTAGGACACCAGATCGATTTCTCTGACGAAAGGCTCATTTTTGTGTGAAGGTGTGATGACAGATGAAAATACATGCAATGTTGTGTTTATACACTTGTGTAATTGCAATTATTGTTGAAAAAAAAAAAACACTGGAAAATTAATAACACTAATACTACATTAATAATATAACCCCATTTGATAAAGCTAAATTATACTTCCGGTAAAAAAATCCACCTATACATACTGCATATATATCCAAGCAAATAATGTGCAAGTGATAATTTATATTTGTCTCCAGAAGTTTGTGATTGATATCAATGACTATTTATGGGGGTAAAGCTAAAAACACCCTCTTTACGATTGCAAATTGTTGCTAAATTTGTTTGTGCAATCTGGAGATAAACGGGATTACGCACACCATGTTATTGTTATTTTGACCACCAACGTCTATGAAATTTACACATCCCCCATTCACATTTTTGTACTGTGCGAATAAAACCTGCAATAAATCTTGTCGATAAATTCTTACTGTTTGCATCAGGAGTCAGCTTTATTTGCAGTCTCCTCACAGCAGCTTCTGTTTCTTCTTGTACCGTCTGTCTAATGCAACTCTCCAAATCTCTGGTTTGCTGTTGAAGTGCTTCTGCTCCCCTTGAATACCCTCCTTCTACCATCAGCTTCAGGTCTTGAATGTGTTCTTCGATGACATGCTGCAGATCTCTGGTTTGTTGTTGAAGTGCTTCAGCTCCTCTGTTTTTCCTTCATCTATCATTAGCATAAGGTCTTTGACGCGTTCTCCAAAGCAATGCTGCAAATCTCTGGTTTGTTGTTGAAGTGCCTGTACAAGTGCCTGTTCTAATCCATCTGTCAGAGGTCTCATGGCTCTTTGTATCATATCAGCTGTCACATCTGATCGATGTATCTATGCGTTCAAAATATTTACATGAAACAATACAAATTACTGTTTAAAACAAATGGAAAATAAGGTGCTGAATGGTAGCCATAGTCTCCTTCTCAACTGCTCTTCGGGGAAGTATAATACATTGTATGACTAATCAAAGTTAAAGTTTAAGGACAAAATATTACAATTAAATTTTTGAAATAAACCACATTGTTCATAAACATGAGTAAATTGGACGGATGTCAGCAGATGCAATTTTACAGTAGAGGCGTAAATATATTGGTGTAAAAACGTTAACACTTTTTTTTCGGGGGCATGATTCCAATTGTGCGCAGTACCGGAAATATTTTGAACTTTGCCCCTCCCCCGGCAACCGACCTTATACACCATGAGAGTGTGTTTAACCCCAATTTTCTGGCAAACGTGGCTGCCGGGGATGCCAGAAGGAAGACAGATTCGGTAAATGAGAGACGGGTGCTAATTTGGTCTATTACGGTACTAACTTGCCTTTATTCAAAAGAGTTATAATTGTGTCGCCTTTCAAACATGGATGACGGTTCTCCAGGTCGGTAACCAAATATTTGATGTCGTGAAAATAGTTGTTCATCTGAGCATCAGGAACTTGCATCTTTTCTTTTACTTTCATGTGAGACAGACTGTTCCGGATGTCTACTACCTGATAATACCACAATTATAAATAAAGGCCTTAAGAGATTACCTTGCACATATTTGGCGCAATTCTATGTAATCTTAGAATTACTCAAATTTAACATAAAAAGATGATCACCACATTGGCTGATAAAAAATATAAACCAAGCAAAGCTAACGAACCATGCAGCAACCTTGATATATTAACCAACCAATACAAACAAACAAACAAACAAAAAACAAACAACAGCAAATATTTTTTGTTTAAAGTTATTTATTATTCATTGCACATTCCATTTTGTTTTGTATGTGGCATGAAAATGACATGAAATATTGTGAATTCTATTTCAAGTACTTCATGAAATTAAGGGGTACATTTTCAACCCGCAAAAATGTAATTATGTTTGTATTGTGGGGTATGGAATAAAGTTAAATAGGAAGTTAGCGCCCTTGAATGAGGAATTTATGGGCATGGAAGTAGAGAGAATTTGATATTGACATCATCAGATCATGCCCATGAGTTACTTATGAAAATGCCCTGAACATGTCAAGGCTATGCTCAATGACCAAATGCATGCTACAAAAAAGCACGCAACGTCATGATTTCTCATGCGTGAGCATGAACATCCCATTAAAAACCCCCCAAATTCATGACCGTTGCTAGCGAAAATAGGGTATGTTCTTGGCAACACCTTGGCATGTTCTTGGGCATGGCTCATGCCTATATTTTTGCATGGATTTATTTGGAGTAACCTGTATTTTTATCAACTCCACACTAGAGTTAAGAAGCGATGAATAATGATTTTATCAACTCCATTTCACATTTTAGATAATGGCCGAGGTCCAATGCTCTTTAACCTTCCCCCAAAGTTACAGGCTGATACGGAATCTAATATAATTATATTTACCTTCTGTATCTTTTCCACACAAGTTTGATTGCCAAGGTGATATGCATTGAACCCTATCATCATCTTCAGGATTCCTCCAATATCAAATTCATCAAAACTTGAACACGTCTGACCATGTGGCAAGATGAACACAAACCCTTTGGCAACTTCCACCGGATCTTTATGCAATAATGATGCATCAACATTCCTCCACTGAACACCTCGACCTGGAGGATGACACTCTGCATCAACGGCATTTCCCAAGCGATACAGCTCTGACAAGCGCCGGATTTGATTGTTGGTTTCTTATGCGACGGACATGATGATGACTGACATGGTGGTAAAGTTTGTTTGTTTTGATGCCAACTTTCAATACAAGCTTGAATGGAAGGAATACCCCATTCACTAAATGCTTGCACAGCTTCGTGAATCTTTACATAGTTGGTATTGTCTCCCATATTGATATAGTATTAAGCCCATATCACTGGTCAATCTGATCTGTAAAAAACATAACAAAATAAAAATTAATTCTTAGGTTAACACCTAAAAGTTTGGACTACAGAGGGGTTGTTGTGCCCGGAGCAACACCTTGTAAACAAATTTGTGCCCACTGGATTTGTTATTATTGACCCCAGTTAATTGTTAACCCCAAATCCCCTCTGCCCTCTCGCTACCCCACTGATTGCAACTGCACTAAAAATTTGTTCCAGGAAAGTTATTCTAGGAGCGAAAGATGCTACTTCTGCTCTGCTTCACATGTGTTCAGGAATTTTACACACCAACGTCCACTCCATGTCACTAGAAATTAACTCCACTGCTATCCTCACTTCTGAAATCCTTCTGAACAAGGGGACCCGTGTGTTCATGTTATTATCCCCGGGCCCGTGACGGCTCTCGGCGGCCCTGAATCGACATTGCATTATGTCCTTTTTTAGTCTAGAAAGCATTCCATTGCATTTTCAACGCCATTATTTCTGTGTATTGGAGCCTCCACGCTGTTGAGCTCGTCATGTGTTATCCCACAGTCCATTGGTGTACAATGGTGACATGCAATGGTGCATATTCACATCGACTTTCCATCCTATACTACTTTTTGCGGCAATTTTGCGCAAAATTTGTCGAATTTGCACCTCCCCCGAAATTCATTTGCCCCCACAAACGAAAAAAAATTCCTGGTGCCGCCACTGAACAATTAGGCCTATCAATTACTTTATTAAATGGCAACGACTTACACCACTCTGAAGTAACTATAAACAAATAAACAACTAAAAACCTTATTAACAAATAAACAAACAAAAAAATAAACAAATTAACAAACAAACTTATAAATAAATACATAAACAGGCAAATAATCAACAAAAATAACAAACAAATAAACAACTAACTTCTAAACAAACAAATAAACAATATGATTGACAAAAAATAAACAAATAAATAAACAAATTAACAAACTTATAAAGAATAAATAAAATAGTTAACATAAAATAAAAGACAAATAAACAAACTTCTAAACAAACAAATAAACAATATAATTAACAAAAAATAAACAAATAAACAAACTTTGAAACCAATTAATAAACAAATAAACATACACTTATAAACAAACAAAATACAAACAAATGAACAAAGTCATTAACAAATCATAAACAAACAAGCAAACAAATAAATTAATAAACTTATAAACAAGTAAATAAACAATATGATTAACAAAACTTATGAACAAATAGATAAACAAACAAACTTATAAACAAACAAACAAAATACAGACAAACAATCAAAGTCATTAACCAAAGATAAAAAACAAGCAAACAAACAAATAAATTGACAAATTTAAAACAAATAAACAGTATGATTAACACAAAATTAGTAAATAAACAAACAACAAACTTCTTAAGATAAACAAATAAACAAATAATTAACAGAAAATAACAAACAAATAAACAAACTTATAAACAAACAAATAAACAATATAATTAACAAAATTAATTAAATAAACAAACTTATAAACAAACAAACAAATAGAAACAAATAAACAAAACATTAACAAAACATAAATAAACAAGCAAACAAATAAATTAACAGACTTATAAACAAATAAACAAATTATAAAATTCATAAACAAATTAATAAAGAAACGTTTAAACAAACAAGTAAACAAAACAATTAACAAAAAACCAAACAAATAAACAAATAATTATTAAATTTATTTATTTATTATTCATTAAATAAATAAATTTAATAATTATTTGCAATAACAAACAAATAAACCAATTGCCCATGTAGTATTCCGTGCACTGTACTGTATCTCGGTATTTTAACACTGAGCCTGTGCACAGAATACCTAGAACGCTAGGATATACGTCATTTAATTAATTATTCATAGGTCGGTCCGGCGGTTGGAAATCAGCGATTACCCAAGTACACACTCCATGATAGCCTATGCACTGTACTACACCACATTTCGCCAAAATACATTCTAGAAACGCTTGCTGTTAGAATAAGAAAAATTTTAATGCTAATTTATTGCACATTCTAGGGAAGCGTGGTTACCTTTTTTTAAATAACCGAGTGAGAGGGTTTTCAAGAAAATATTTTTCCTGTCAAAACTGAATTTTATTTCAATTTTATATACGCCAAAATATTTTTTTAATTGACCAAGAATAAGGATAGAAAAAACGTTGAAAATCCTATGTATAAATAACATTAGACCCGGCAAAAGATCACTGTTTCGTTTTTATGGTAATCTAATCTTTTATTTCCTGAAGAAACATTTGGGGTCTAAAATGGATTTTTTATGTAATTGATAAAAACATCGAACGTGTATACAAGAAAAATGGTAGGTTCCTCTATAGTATTTTACTGACCATGGAAATGTACTGACACCGTGAGAGCACGTGTCAAAATCGATATCATGTATTGTCCATATAGACGCGCATTTATTATGTTTATTGTCAGATTAACAACAATTGAGCGCTATTAATACACATTAATGTTTTTAGGCAAATAAAATTCTAAAATGTGGTACGTTTTCTGCTTTTGCTTGTCACGTGGTAGGCCTATATTGAAGTTGCGATTATATCATCAAATAAGTTTCAAATGGATTCCATCAAGACAAGTAGCCGAGTGGTCTAAGGCGCTAGGCTCATAGACCATATAAGCGCCGGCCTGCGCCGTGAGTTCGAACCCCGTCTCTGCCAAACTTTAGAAGAAGCAAAATTGACATTTTAATTTTTTTAAATTTCATATTGGGGAAATGTGCCTGGGAGAATTTATGTATGGCGTGGAGTGGTGTGGCACTGTACATAGTGTCTGTGCACTGTACATGCATGCTATGCTTAGCTATGGGATGACTGCATTGTGCAATTCTGTTTGGTTTTATTGAGAATGTAGCATGTTATAATAATAATCATCACATATGTTTGAGAACTTCTCGATGTTTTTCTTGTTAAAATGGCAATAATAAAATACAGAAACGATGTCCTGTGCCGTACTATCAAATTCATAAACAAAAACGGTGATATTTTCTTTTTTTTAGTAGAGCTATAACTAAGAAATTCAGTTTAAGGTCAATCTTCTTCTGTAGAAAACAACAATATTCTGCAGATATTAACAGCGGAGCAGCCAAACCCACAAATTTCAGCGACTTTTCCCACCATGGAATCGAATTGTTCCACGTATACACGCAGTGTAATAGCCAAGACCAAGCAACTATGCATAAAAACCTCACGAATTGCCAGAAAAACCTCAAATTTCTCGTTATTTAGAATCAATTTCATGAATATTTGTACTTTCTATTTTTCATAAATCATAGTTTCACTATCGTAGGAAACATAAAAAATATCAAAACTTACGATCTACTGGGTCGATTTTCACCATCTAAAAACCAAAATACTCGCCATTTTATTCTGCTTGCTTTTAACGCATGCGCAGTCGATACCCACATGTACCTAGGCCGGGAAATCCCCCCAAATCGAATAAATAGCGCCATCTGTTGGCGAAACTGCAGGTCGGCTAGCAGCGTGTTGATTGGACTGCGCGGCTAATTCAACAAGCAAATTGCTACAGGGAAAATCGATTGAAATAAGGAGTTCGGAACCAGGAGCAATTGTACTATAATTTAACAATAAATTGCTCCTGGTCTATGTCTTTGTGTGTCATTTTCCAACAGAAGCAGGAGCATTTTGCCAACCACCAGGCGCGAATCTGCACTTTTGCTCCCCTTGGGGTGGGAGGGGGTGTGTGTTTGGGGTGGTGGGGTTTGTGTGTGTGTATGGGGGATATACATAATGATTGCACCACCACTAACAGTGTGGTCTTCAGATAAAATCCTTTTGAGGAATCAAAGTATTTTACATGATTAGGGTCAGTTGTCTGAGAGAGCAGAGACAAAAATTCCTGGTGGTCATCATTTCGGCCCTGTGTTACTGTGAAGCGCGGGAATTCTTTTAATTGTACACTATATCCCAAAATTAAGGGAAATTTGTATTTACCTGGGTCATTTTTCAATTTTAGGCCTGCACTATTTTTGGTTTAAATAAAGTGTCAAAGCACTACCCTACTTATTGTCCCAACTTTATATGTGACCCCTCGGCACAACTGAGCCCTGAAGTCGCCAATCATAATTTTTGAGATATTCAACCAAAATATTCTGCTTGAAATTAGCTTTAAAATGATGTATATCATGTCTGTAGTACTTGACATTTAAGTAGTGAAAAATCAATAAAACAGTCAATAAATCCTTTGTTTCCTATTGTTTATTGTTAAGTTCGATGGAGCATATCTCAATAGTGGCACTGGCGACATCCGGGCTCAGTTGTGCCGAGGGGTCACATATATGAAACATGGTCAATCATACCAGGGATATGCGACAAGTCATCGTAAGAATTTAGGGACTTAAGCATGTTAAGGTTAAATACAATTGATTTTCAAGGCTTGATTCCAGAGGGGCGTAAGTTAATAATGGAAACAGCCATGCAGAAAAGAATGAACTCACGCGTACAATAGTGTATCAATCTGAACTAGGGCCACGGACAAATCGCGGCTCGTGAGTCATCCTATATGTTGCAGGGATAGGGAAGGGGCGACCATGATAGGACCATATGGGCTGATGGGGGAAGGGTGATTGTGGGCAGCCGTTTTCGGCAATTTTCCTTTGGATTTTCTAAATTTTCAATTTTTAAAATTATCCTGGATGATATCTGTCGTGAAATAAATCAATGCTTCTATAGGCTATAATAGGCCTAGTATGCCTATTTATACCCTGATTATGCAATATATAGGCCTATAAAATAACTACAACAGTAACAAAACCAACAACCAATATTTTGTTAATCTAATTTGTAAAATATATTCATAGGCCGCGCCTATTAAACTAGTATAGCCTAAAAATTCCTGAATTATATAATGAAAAAAAACGGGCAAAAACAATCAATCGCTGCAGTCAGAAAGAAAGAAACGAACAAGAAAAAAGAAAAAAGTGAGAGAAAAATAAAATAAAATAGATGGAATGGACCACGTAGGGACTCGAACACGTACCAAAGTTTTCCAGCTCAAAACTATAGCTTTATATAGTCGAACGTCAATGAGTCCGACGCGCTAACCGATTGAGCTACTGAGTGACCTGTGAAATCGATTGATCTCAAACTGACTATTATGGAATAGTGCATACCAGGCTCTTATGATTAACAATCTCATCACCGCTGTAAATGTCGGAGGTATCGATGGCGCAAAAGTAGCTTAAATTTGGAGTGAAATTCAAATGGTAAAGTAATCGACATACTTTTGAGAAATAATGTAGGCAGTTAGAAATCAAAATTAACGTTACACAATCCAGATATCGATAATGTAACATAACAGTGTTTTGTGGTACAAGATTCTCGAAAATTGTTCCCAAAAACGGGCTAATAAAATTTAATCGGTACTGTATTTGGTCCTTCCTCATGGCAACATTATTTCTTTGGTCGATTTGTAGTACAATACAAAAAAGGAGAAAACAATCACTCGGCGTGGTTTTATACGGAGCGAATATTTGAAAAAAAACTGCATGGAACGTGTTTTTGATCTTGTGAACATAGTGCGTAAAAATGATTTAAACGAAGGATTTTCAAACGGATTCTAAAAATGTGTATAAACACACAAAAATAATGTTAAGATACATCCATGCACCAACATTTGAATCACTGCGATATTTGATTGCTGAGAAAACGCGGTTTTAGAGAACAACTTTATACGTCTTTTATACGTTTTTTATACGTTTCTTCGTGTAACCTTATTAATTGCTGGCTTATTATTCCACACCCAAAATAAATTACCAGCATTCATCAATGCAAGTATATGAAGTATGATCTTCATAATGATATTTGTTAACGACAGGTTTTGTTAGATCAGAATCCGTGTAGCTTATAACACTTATACACAAGGGCAATAGCTACATGGATTGCATACATTGTTAACTGCCAAGTGACATCCCAATAATATAGTGAACTCGATCTGTCGTTAAAACATAAAACGCCAAGAATAATTTTGCATTGACCGGATTTACCGGATGGTGGGAAATACCGGTATATTGGTAAACACTACCAAGGACACACTGGAGAATGTCGGGAAATACTCTAGACATTTCATATTATACATGTACTCTTGGAATTTTGCCTTAGCACAATACCTACTTTGTTTCCCGAGGACAATAATTATTACCAACAAAAAATGTGGGGTTATGCTATGGGCAGTCCGGTTATCGAAAGCCTGTATGGAACATTTTGTAATCACCGCCTTACACATTTCACCTGTTAAACTATCCGCGAGGCTTCGTTATGTGGATGAAACCTACCTATGTCATCATTCGCGAAGCTGATGTTGACATTTTGCAGAATACATTAAGGCCTGGGGTAAGGGCAAACTTAAAGTACAGGTAACTGAAAAGGGGAGCGACGAGTTACCTAAATCACAGCGGCACGGCACGTATAGTGATTGGGCCGCCGAGTGCGAATATGTATTTATTTTGGAAGGTTCATGTTTGATTACAATTTTGGGATGTTTTTCCAAAATTTGATATTTTTGCTGATATTTCAAAAAAGCGACATGCCAAAGACAAATCTTTGGGCACATACTTTAATATTGTTAATACAGTTCTTTTCCACATACCTACGTTACCATTCGCTTTGGTGATTTACTAATATTATATATTTTCTGACTGCAATTTGGCGTTTTCAATGCGTTTAAGCTTACCATTAATATCTGATATCCGGACATGCTCCTTTTAAAATTTATTTCTGACCGTCGGCTTTTGCAGGCAACAGAATGCAGATTGGCCCATGATAGATGTCGTATTCCTCTCATATGGAAAGGTTTCTATACAAAAACGATTCTTTTATAAACCATCATGCGCACAGTTTCCACCTCGATGCACCTGAGCACACATTTTCGTCCAAGAGCTCTCAAGCAAGCAGTGAATTGTCTCCACACAGTCTTTGATTACACTACACGGTTGAGTGTATAGCAATGGAAGAGCTGTGGTGCTTCTAACTGGAAAATGGGCCTCTTTGATTGGTTTTTGTCGAAACCTCAAGTGTTCCCTTTATCCAATCAGATTTTTTATTTTTTATATCAAACGAAAGCTAACACTTCCCCTTAAAATAATTTTCGTCACTTGGTCAGCAGATAACGCAATTCAATGTTATAGCAAGGCAAATGTGAAAATTCTGTTGAAAACTACCTATCCAAGCACATTTTTTGACCAAAATGTAGGTTTTAAAAGTCAAAACCTCAAGTGTTCCTTACAATATTTGTCAAATTTTATGTCATTAAATGAAAAAGCGTCTCTAGAATGAGCAATGGCCAATTCTCTTTAAATTGCAAATATGTGCAAAAAGTTACTATTTTCGCCTGTTTATATGATGTGGGTCTCTTGTCGAATCCATTATGACAACATTGAAATTTTTGTCTGGAAACAGGTTCCTGGCTGATTTCGGAACAGCTGTAGTCACTGGTGCCGTATCAATATCTCATAAAAAAGGGCACGACTATTGCGAGTGTGTTTATATTTCCCGCATGAAAACTTGCGTCTACGTCTAGTACTCTACTGCTTTGGATACGTTGTTCAGCGATTATTATGATTTATACCAAGGATATATAAACCAAACTGTTATCAAACCTGTGTTGTGATTGGCACTTTATGAGGTATCTCTTTGTATAATGCACTGCTATTCAGCAAACCGGCCAATGACTGACCTTGTTATATGGTTGATTGGGTAGTGTGATCTGTTATAAAGCATACAGATAAAAGACTGATCGGTTTAGCAGCTGGTCACAACATAATCCTGCAGGGAAGACAGTGGTTTGACAATGGAGTGAAAGAGGGAGGCGCGATATTGGTCTTTACTGGGTGATGGGATGTTGATAACAAAATGGCATGACGTTATTGACAACCCGTCATCCAGTAGAGACAGCACGTCAACCTCAAGGTTACTCATTGCTTTCATGCCTTGCGGGGTCATTATATTGGGGTCCCACTTGGAGTTGTTAGTCGTCGTATGGGAGTCTACGGCCTTGATGTGGGTGATGGGATGTTGATAACAAAAGGGGGCACACCACTAAATAATCGTTTTCTACCCTTAGTTACAAAGATGAGAAATTGTCGTATGGATATTCTTAAAGTATAAAGTCTGAAATTTAATAAAAAATTATTTTTTGTGACCAATCTAGTCGAACTTTTGATAATGTTGATTTTTAACAATTTTTTTTGCAAATGATCCGCTAATGGGTGTTAATAGCGCTATTAGCGCTAATAGCGCTAGTCACACTAATGAGCGCTATTATAATTTCTGTCTTCACTAGCGCAATTAGCAAATAAATTATCAAATTTCAAATAGCGTGCAAACGTTATTTGAATATTAGCACTTGTTAGCGTTCATCTGATAATTGCGCGCTAGGACGCTAATTAGCGGTAATAGCACGGTTTTCATTCTTTCAGCGCTAATTAGCATTGTTAGCATCTTGGCGCGCTAACGCGCTAAAATGACCAATATCGCGCATTGGTCGAGTGAAAGACTCATTATTGATTAGGCGCGGATATTAAAAAGACAGCTCCTTTGCGTGTATAGTAGAAAATGATGAATGTTTGCAACTCAGTAACTAAAATAATAACTGCATTCTGCATTATGTATTTATTTATTTGTGCATATTTATTTATTTGTTTATTTACTGACTTATTTAGTTAGTTTGTAGATTAGTAAGTAATTAGTAATAGGCCTATTCCATGATTCATGGTTTATTATTGATTGCCAAATTTTGAGTGCTGAAGTGGTGGCATACGTGCTGAATTAAACGGGCGTCATAAACAGGGCTAACATTGAAAGTGAAAATGTTACTATCCAACCCAAAGTTATACTTACCAGCGTTGCAACGTCACAGCTCTTTAATTATCATGATTATGTTTACCTGAAATAAAATAGTAAAGATGGCCATAACGAATTATCATACCTTGCTCTGACGTCCCGGTCTGACGTGTATATCCAATATCTCGTTGAACTTTTATACTTCACTTGTTTGGGCAGTCGCTACGTGTGCAAACAAATATTTTACAACGTATTTCAATAAAAACTTATCACTAACATATTGCCCCGGATAATTGCTTTATTAGCCTATTTTGAATATCAATCGGTCATTGTGATCGATCATCACGCAATAACGATATAATTGAAGACCGAATTAAAAAGACGAGATTGCGTCTGACGTCATGGCAAAGGCTGTTTAAACCGATATCTGTTCGGGTTGAAAACAACTTCCTCCTGTTTCTTTTTTCCTGTTCGGAAGCACGATGGTTTAGCGGTTAAAAGGTCATTCGTTCATTCATTCATTAATCTTTTTAATTCGGTCTTCAATTTTAGCATGATACTCAGGGCGATGTTACATATATTTGTAAGTTGGTTTTGCTCTCAGTCGCTACTTGCGCTCGGCGAATCGCTTAAAGCTCTTCATGTGTTACATAGGGATGGTTTATAGTAATCATCATCATACAGGGTGTCCCAGAAAAAAATACCGTGTGAATAAAATTGAACGTAAGTCGAGAATAGACATCCGAATCAAAAATGAAAAATGTAGCGCATAGCCTATTTTATTGTTCAGCACATACGAACATTTTATTTGATTCGGTTGATTGGTTGCGAAGAAATTATTGATTACATAATGCGTGCATCAGTGCAGTTCATTCCAAGTTTGATCAACAGGCGCTTTTTTCATACTCGGTCACCACTTCCTAAAGTTTATGTATATCATTAAATTTAGTCAGCATTATCTATTTTCCAACCCGACGGTGCTATGTTATTCATGCTTTCACTAAAGATGAACAACAGTTTGTCCGAGAAAACTTTGATTTCTGCAATTGTAAGCTTTCCAACTTTAATTCTTTAGGTTGTGCAAATATGTTATATTTTAACTTTCCAAAAGAACATTTGACCCAAGAATGACAATGATCAAGTGCTTACAGCAATTACGTGTGATTTGTGATACCATGCAACATTAATGTAGAAGTTTTAAAAGATTTAAACTTTGCATTACAATTTCTTAACGTTTGTGAGAATTTTTTACGCCAGCTGGAATTCTTTATGCAATAAGTCTTTATGCAACATTTTGATCAACATTAAAAAAAAACATTTACAAGTACCGACCATCATCTTACATGCAAGCTTTCATTTTCAATATCGTGCAGGTTTTCAAACTTGAACAAAACCTAATTAATTGTTTTGCAAGAAACAGATTGTTAAAAAAAACCGAAAAGGATTTCATCGTATAAAATATTAAGTCCTTTGACAGTTAAACACTAATACGCATTGTATTGAATGATCTTTCTTTCAAACTTGGAATGCAGTGAATTGACGCATGTGTTGTGTAATCGCTCATTTCTTCGCAATCAGTTAACCGATTCCAGTCAAATTAAAATTATAAGATGCAGAATAAGATGGCCTACACGCTGAATTTTATTATTTTGGATTCTGATGTCTATTTCTCAACTTACGTCCAAATTTATTCGCCCGGTAATTTTTTCTGGGACACCCTGTATAGAAATCACGAGGATGTTATCATAGTAACGACAATTCATGGTACTTCAGTAATATAATAGGGATGAATATGTTCCCTCCATTCAGAGACGCTAAAGAGATACATTTGACTAAGAATATAAAGCGGCAGAAATATGCAATCCTTCAAGTTTAAAAGCATGAAAATAAAAGTTGATGTAGCGTACGGTTCGAAAATTTGAAAAACACTATGCACTGATAAGTAAAGTTTTTAAAACTTTTTAAAAGACTCCGTTATAGTTTAAAAGACTCCGTTGAAGAACACCAACAATTAGTACGGTGGTATATGGAGCTCCAGCTCCAGGATGAATTAGGACTGACTTCTTGAATAGCGTTGTAGAGTATTTTGTTAAATGTAGCAATGCATCTTGCTGCCCTTGCATTCTACTGAACAATTGTTACATAATCATTTCTAGTTGATTGTTCTTTTTATTAAGGGGTTACAATTATTTTGCGTTTTTCTCAAAAAAAATATAACACACTGATAGCAAAAGTTTGTATATTATTACATAATCTGAAATTTCAGTGAATAGTTCAGTATAATATGATACAAAGGATTGTACCTTATTTCTTATCATAAATAACAAACCGCTTGTCTTGGGTCACTGAAATTATTAACTGTACTGTTACTGGTATTTGGATATAAATTTACATTCTACTTCCATTTGGATTAACATTCTATTCCAAAAAGAGGCACAAAAAAAGGTTTTCATACATTTGTGTTTAGTGAAGCAGATCTCTGGATTGCCGAAACCAAAATGAATGAAACAAACGGCATTCGAGAGCTAACACTGCGCCCTTGACGTTGATGTAAGCATCATATCAGAACAGTATTTTCTAATTGCCAAAGATGGCGCTTTCTACTTGCACAGTTTTTTTTGAGACAGGCTGTACATCGGAGAGTCAAGCTTGAAAAGAGACTTGCAGAACAAAGCCGCTGGCTCCAAATCACAAGAACATGAAAGAACACGCACCAAATAGAATGGGATAACGTAAAAGTACTGGAGATAGAAACAAAAGACTGTCCCAAGAGGGTCCTGGAAGCCATCCAGATCAAGAGCTTCATTAAACCAAGACACAGGATTGGAATTAGATCATGTGTGGGACAACCAGCTCAAACCCAGCGGGACCAGGGCAGGAAAATGGTAAAAGCGCAAGCAGGACAAGTTAAATATTAAGTTGGGCAAGTGGATATCCATGTGGACATACCCGGCGGGCAATCAAGATTTTACAATGCTGCGAAGCCATACATACCCACACATATACATACTTACTGTACATATTGTAACATCTCCAAAATATATAAATGTATTTTCTTACGGAGCTATTAGCTGTTGAACAAAGGTTGTTCAGCGATTGTATAATAATATCTTTACGGGAGGAGCTGCTGCGACAAGGCGTCATATCCCATGTGAATGTTGTTTTTGTGTGTATTTATTATGTTTAGGGAAACTGCGGCAGCGCGTATGAAAATGTTTTATTCGCGTTTAAGCGCAGCGCATTTAGCGAATAATTTTGCTTGAAATGGTGTTTAATTTGGTAGTCACTATCAGGTTATGAGGGCTAGTGTTAAAAATGGCGGAAGCGCGAAGAATCGTCTAACGCAGTAAAGGTGAGGCTTCTGGTCCAGATAATATCCAGAAGACTTCAGTATTGGAGCCCAAGGGGTTATATGGTCGAGGTAAGGTGTCCAGGAAATGGTAACGGGAGACAGTTGCACTACAAGTGGTGATCGAAAGAAATCAACAGGGAATGAATCCAAACATTATGAGACTGAAAAAGACTGAACATTTTCAACTGCAATGATACGCAAATACCTTACAAAGATTTTTATTCACGTCATAAACATGGTTTAGTGTTCTTGACGTGTTTAAAGTCGTTCAAAAATCTTTTTGCTATAGTCACGTGATCTTATTATGGTGTTTAGTCTGGACACGTTACCAAAGCCACGTAAATTATAAAGCTGCAAATAATAAATCTACCCGGATATGTATCAAATCCCTTTAAGGAAGACAAAAGTGACAAAGTCCACAAACTCTCTGTGATCGCAAAGTCGCGTATGATTGGGGTTTATTTACCTGACTATTAGTTGCTCTATGAATGCTTTCTTTAAAATATATTTTTGGAAATAGGTATTTTGTTATCTGAAAATTACCAGAACTGTATTGCATTATTAATATTAAGCTTACACCAAAAGGAGAAATGTAAACATAAAAATATAAATGTTCTTAAAACGCCAAGAAGGATCCTTTCCGAATGATGAATAAAAGTCTCAATCGTTATAATCCCCGGCACGCATTTTACAAAATTGACTATACGGGTATTCTCCCGAAATACCCCTTATTTGACCAAAAAAGAGCGCTGAAAGACCCAAGTCGTTTATTCCTCTCATTTCCGTTTTCCAAGGCGATTTTCAACCAGAAATCTCCCTGCCAAGAAAGACCATTGATTTTGATAGTTCAGAGGTCCACAAGACACTTTTTTACCGATACGCCGACAGCTCCCAAAGACCTCCCATATATCGAGTTCCAAAATATTATAATGAGTTCCCTAGATCAAAATTTCAACATGTCGAAATTTCTTTTGTCAACAAATTACGCAGAGAGAAATCGAAGTACCGAAATTAGAAAATCACCCCTCACTTCTTTATTACCCGTATTTTCGAGCGATGAATCAAGTCAATGTTTTATTGCACTAATGCATGGAAAAACGAAAATTCAGTCGACATTATGAAACTTTATTACAAATACAGCAATAAAACAATAGACAATATATCTATTTATCTATTTATTTTATTTATTAAAACCTCTTTTCTCAGAGAAACAAACAATGTTTGTGTTCAGATTATCAAAGTATCAACGTAAAGGTTATACACAAACATATAAACATAAATATATATATTATAAATGTTGCACTACATGACAGTGAAGTGATCATATACAACAGGCACAAAAAGAAACTCGTCAGTTACTGTCATCCTTGCTGTTCAACAACCTGATAATTTTTTATCATTCTGAAATATACAATTTGTTAATTGACTTTGCTTTCTCATTTGACACCCTGTTCGTGAAAATCGAACAAGAATTGACCAAGATATGCGCCTCCAATTATCAAAACCCTCAAACCCCAAAAATCAAAAGTTGCAATTTCAACGAGTTAAAATGGGAACGCATCGCTGTATTGCACACAAGCACCACGGGCTAATCAATAAAGCACACAATGTAACAGACACAATTATTATTACAGTTAAAATTGCAACTTTTGATTTGGGGTTTGATGTTTGGAGTCGCATATCTTGCATAATTCTTGCTCGATTTTCACGAACAGGGTGTCAAATGAAAAAGCAAAGTCCAATTAAGGGATCCAAAATGAGCGTTTATTGCGTTTCGACAGTATTTTTTGTGGGACATGAGAGCACCTCAGACCTATCGAATTCATTTGAATACGAAGCATTCTTTGAATATTTTCATTTTTTAAAATCACAATGTCAAATTTTATGATATAAAAATGATATTTTCATTTTTTAAAATCTCAATATAATAAACAAATTTTTATGATGTAATTATACAAATTTTGATATATAACAGTCCTCAAAAGTAATTTTTTTGGTGTTTTGGGAAAAAAATCCATATCTTCAATACGAAAGGTCAAAATTTTCAATTGATCGTCGGCTTTTCATCCCACCTACATACACTTTAAGTATAAATCATCAGATTTGTAAAGTTTACTTCAAGTACTGTTAAATATCAAAACAAAAATATCAATTTTAATGATTTGCCATAAAATGTGTATTAAATTGCGAATTTCAAAAATCAAAAAATTATTTGATATCAGAATGACATTCTTCGTATTCAGAATGCAATTCGATATGTCTGATGTGCTCTAATGTCCCACAATAAATACTGTCCAAACGTTCATACCCCAGCCCTTAACAAATTGTATATTTCAGAATAATTAAAAATTATCAGGTTGTTGAACAGCGAGGATGACTATAACTGACGAGTTCTTTTTGTGCCTGGTGTATTTACAATGGTCAACAGTAGTTGGCAATAGGATAATACTATTGACTGTTCACTCGTTTTAACATGAAGAAATATAGTTATACAAAATATAAGAAATCGATATTATATGCAAATTGACGACTTATTTCAACACATTAAAACAAAGAATATAAGCACTAAGCAGCGTGTAAATAAGACAGGACCTCGGCAACAATACTACGGCTACCCTTAAGCAGGAAACGACCCGTGTCTTTCATATCTGGAGCTATTTTGCTCAAACGTGTTTGCTGCCCAAGTTTTCAACTTTGTGTACGTAACACCGTGCTGTCGAACAAAAAGAGGTCACGAAGTTGCCGCCGTACTGCTGGCTCGATGGCACCGGGACGCCCTTGGTTTTAGTCAATGTTGTAGGAGTTTATCCTATGGACACTGGAAGCTACATGCAATTAAATGCATTTTATACAACTGTTGTTTCTTCCTCTCTGCAAATGTTTGTATTATGGAAACAGACCTAATGATGAAAGCCAAATTACACATTTCTACGCTAGCTCAGAATTTGGTACACTCACTCGTTTGAGCCTTTCACCAGGTCAACCGGCGTCTTAAGCGGATGTTATTGCTCTGAAGATTGTTGTTGTTAGTGATGTAGTACTAGGACACCTCCGATGACGTCAGATACTACACGACTACATCACTAGCAACAACAATCTTCAGAGCAATAACATCCACTTAAGACGCCGGTTGACCCGGTGAAAGCGCTCCGGCGAGTGTACCAAATTTGAGTAGCGTAGAAGTAATTTTGCTTTCTATTTACGTTTATTTGCTGATGTATACCGCTACGTATGAATATACATCATTAGACCTAATGATCATTTTCAGACCTATTCTTCACTTTTGAACTATTCCCACAAATATTTTAACGCTTTCGCTGGAATCAATGATATTCCCTAAATGGGTGTGACTATTATAGTTACCTCTGTTTTGGGTAACTCTGGGGCAATTCATCACTAATAAAGCCTATGAACAAGCAACCTCAAATTTGGCACCAGCAAGGGTTGCAGTAGTTTAATTTTGTGCACATTTACTGACATAACGTCGGTCGCATCACATACAGACCTAGTTTAATACCATTTTAAATAAAATCGTTTCACATACAGATCTATAACTTTAATACCATGTTACTCGAAAGATTGGCATGTAGAATTCACCATTATATTCTACATTTCTATGGTGGGTTTCTGTGTTCCAAAGAAATGCAAGTGAAGTCCCAACCCCACTTAATATAATTAAGCCCTATAAACTCAATTTCATTTTTGCATGTTGGTAATTTGACAATAGGCCAAAGAACTTGTTATTTGCAATCAATTAAGTGAATATGCTTCAGAACAGTCCTTATCTTGTCTGTTCCCTCTTGTTTCAGCTTACAGTACGATAAATCAAGTCTTTTCAGATTAGGCATGTATCTGATTGCCTTACATAACTTGTCAACAGAATCACTGATTTCATTTTTGTCTAATATCAATGTTTCGATCTTCAAACCTACAGGCGATTGACTTTGTTGACCAGTTTGCGTATTGCTGCTTGTATCACTTTGATGTGCTAACGTTTTACCTGCTGAAATAAATCCATCAAATAACACGGCACATTGGGATGGATTCAGCTTCGTATACCATGAGTCAAGTGATTTTAAACAAGGCATGTAAGTAAATGCTTCACCAAGTTTACCCACAGAATCACCCAATTCGTTACATGATAGATTCAAGACTTCCAGTGCTAACCCACATTCGAGTGCCTTGCCAGCTGTAATTAACCCATCAAACAATACACCACATTGGGATGGGGTCATTCCTGTATCCTCCAAAGCAAGTGATTTCAAGCTTACTCTCTAGTTTCACAGTTAATTTCGTGTATTTAAGTCATGACAATAGACCAAGTACATGTATGCTTGATTAAGTTTACCCACTGAATCGCCTATCTCATTATATGACAGCTCCAGGACTTCTACTGGTAACCCACTCTGTTCTCGTTTGCAGCCTACCTCAATAAAACCATCGAAGAGAGCCTCACAATGCTGAGGCTCCAAATTGGCATATTTTAAATTCAGAGATTTCAAGTTTGGCATATACCTATACGCACGTACAAATTTTTCTATTGAGTGACCTATTCTATTCCTTGATAAATCTAGCTCTTCAAGCTGTATATTGCAAACACTAATTGAGTGTAACTCTGCATCAGAAGCACCCGTGGTTCTACATTTGCATCTCTGCATGTTCTGCAATGCTTCAGCAAACTCATTGAACACCTCCCCCCACATCATGTAGACATCATTTGGTTCTATCAGGAATGCCTTTGGTAAAGCTAACCGTTTTAGATGTGGCATATATTTCATTGCCTTACCTAACTTGCATACATCACCAAATTCGGTACTTTCGATGTGTATTGTTTCTAATGGTATACACGTTTTTGAAGAAATCGACTGTTCACGTTCACACCTATCAATTTGGCTCATATTTTGTGAATCTAAAGAAACAATTCCACATTGTATGATTTTTGCAGAACCAGGACCTTTAACATGTAGGTTCCTTAGTAATGGATATGATATATCTCTTGGGAGCTCACCTAGTATATCTACGTCTTCTAGCTGTAGTTTAGTGAGACATGGCAAGGAAGATGAAAAGAAACCAGATGAGTCAGTATCATACGAAACACGACGGAGACATAATTCTACAAGTGAGTTTGGAGCAAAGACAGAGACCTCACCTCGCATTTCTACATCTTGTAGCTCTAGTTTAGTAAGACTTGGCATTGAAGAGGTAAACAAACCAAATGACTCGGCATCATAACAAACACCATGGAGACATAATTCTACAAATGAGTTTGGGGCAAACTGCCGTTCAATGAGGTGGTTAAAAAAGGATGTTATCTCAACCAAACGATGATAGGTACAATCCATAACTATCATGCGTAAAGCGGATAACCTAGGCAAAGAACAAAGTAAATTTGCGATCTGTTCTTGAAACGATAGAGACCAACAACCAGTCTCAATTTCATAAAATAGTACGCCAATATCATCCAAGCAGGTATAGTGTGTTTTTTGCAACAGCATATAGTGATTAAGTACTTGGTCAAACTCTGGTGATACATATAGATATTCACGTTCACTAGTAGTAATACCAACAATATCATACAAAGGTTTCATCAACGCATGAAGATTGAAACAACTTCCTGTCTGTGTATTCTTTTCAGCTTCATAGAGCAGAAACAGGGCATTTGCTGACACTCATTTGCATATATTTTACGGATATGGCCGTCACCATCTCTCATCCTCTTATGTTGGCACATAAGTTGTACAACATGCGGTAGGATGAGCTCAGCCGCCTGTACACTCCACCCACAAGCAAACCGTAATAAATATTCCATTTCAAATACATTTTCGTGATGTATCCGTCCTAAATACAGCTTGAGTGTTTTCTTGTCTTTATCGACCAACTTTGCTAAGTATGAAGCAGCGCAAATTTCCTGAAATGTTTTATGTAAAAATGTGACACTGTATGTAACATTTGCTCCAGACCTTTTTCTTTCCTTGATCACTACGCCTAGTGTACAAGCATCTTCAAGATACTGTTTCTCAAAATCATTTGCTTTAAATACTAATCTATCCTCAAATAGTCCAATTATAGCTATTTCACCAATATGGGAGAGGACATTGTCCATCCAATCATATATGATTCATCAAGGTCATCTTCAGTAGTTTTTGCAAATTTATGTTTAGCTAGGTGCATAAGCACATCGTTGTAGAGTGCTGTTACACTGATTGGTAGTGTTCTATTTGTTGTCCAAAGCAAACATAACATGGACAAAATGATGGGTATGATTGACAGTGCTTTAAGGGTCTGTGACCCCCGACACAGAAAGGCTTTAACATCATGATCATCATAATCCTCTCCTTCCTGCTCCCCCTCTTCTTCTTCTTCCTCCTGATTAGCAGCAGCACCATCATCATTTTCTGCACATTCGTGGCCACCATCGCTTTCTTTCTTTTCTTTTTTCCTAAATCGCAGGAACATTTTAACATACTTTTCTTGAGCATTCAAAGAGAAACCTTTTATTTCAACTTGTAGATATGAGCCATACTTTCGACAAAATAATTTTCCAACTAGATTGATCTGACTAGTAACAATTACAGAAGCTCCAGCCAACCATTTGCTACATAACACATTTCTAATATCTTTACACCGATCAAAATGGATGGTGGCCTCGTCGTATCCATCAAACAAAATGGCCAATGAACTAGCATTGGATTGGATAAGTTCTTCAAGACTCTGCCTAGAAACCTTGGGTAATAACTGGTCTTGAATAATACCAATTAGATCTGTGTCGGTATCAATTTCATTTACTGTGATGACAAACACTAAGTCAAACTTTGACATAGGTGAGTCTTGTTTATTTATTCCATGCCCAATCATATGCTAGTTTATTCACTGTGGTTGATTTTCCAATCCCGGGCTTTCCCCTTACTAGGACACGTTTGACCAATTCTGTATCTTCACTGTTTTCCTTATTTCGTTCAATACATACAAGATCATCGTACGATTTAAGTTTTTTTACATATGACGCCAGACGGTTTCGTATCTTCCTCGATAATTTCCAGGTCGACAAATATATCTTCCATCTTGGCAAACTCTTCTGGTATACCAGGTAGCAGAGGTAGCTTACCTCTAGTTTCACAGTATTCCTCCATTAACTGCTTTCTAATCGTTTCTAAGAAGTGAACGGAGCCTTCAAACAAAGAATATATATAAAAGAATAAAAAATGTTAGAAATAAAATTAAGCTAAGTTAATACTTGCAGATACTAAATGTACTACATGTACTACATATAAACAGGAGACAAATCACGTGAACTGAACTTGGGTATGGCAAATGATGTACACTACTATTAGGCAGCTCGATCCCAGGAAAAAAACTACTGCATTTACCTACCACTCGTACTTTGTTTTACAAAGATTTTCCTGAAGTTGATTTTGATGATCGTCCTTCATATTCTGAGAGGCTTGTAGATCTTAAATTGATTAAGCTTGAGGATGTTTACAAGTGTCAAAGATAAGTCTTGGGATTTAAAATAATCAAAGAGATTGGGCCTTTTTCTTTTAGTTCTCTGGTTCAAAGAAGTATTTTGGATAATTCTAAAATCTTCATCTTTCTTTAATTCTATGTTTGTTTCCCTTCCACGTCTTTGGAATGGAATTCCCTCTGAATTGCATCATGTTAACAGCCTTGTCGTATTTAAGTCTGAATGTAAATCTTTTTACTTGAATATGCTTAAATGATCTTGTGGTATTAAATGTTGTGGCTTATGTATTTTCAAATGCCTGTATTTTATATATAGGCCTATATATATTTATATATATTTTTTTCTCAAGATTTCCTAATGGTTATTTTTACTAAAATGTAACTTGTTTTTTTTTTACTTTCAAGTTTAATCTTTTTATTCATGTGCAGGATGAGTGGGCACTTCTGTGTTTGGGCTTTTAGCCCATTCACTCATCCTGAATTACTTGCTTTTGTCATGTGTAAGAAATGTAAAGTGTACTGTTATTTTGTTACTTTGTATTTTGCAAGTAATTCAAAATAAATATTATTATTATAAATAAATAAATAAATAAATAAATTTTACCAGAACCAAACTTGGCACACATGTTACTTGGGTTAATAGAATCAAAATAAGCTTTTGTGCCACATCGATTTTCTTCTTAAATCCATGATGGCGCCCAAAATCACCAAGTGTATAAAAATCATTATAAAACATGTTTTGGCATCTTTATGTTCATTTTGATGGACAGGATTTTAAGATATAACCATGTGATTCACAAGTTAAGTTTCTTTTTGAGCTCAGTTTAGTTTGTATATTTTGCTTTACATTTTTGGCGCAAATGGTGTCATTTGCGTCACATAAAGATGTCAAAACATGTTTTTAATGATTAAACATATACAGTGATGAGATATTGACTGACATTAATCAGTTTGTATGTTTTGCTTAAACTTTTAGGCGAATATGCTGCCATTTGCTGCCAAAGATGTCAAAACATGTTTTTAATGATTTTTTAACCTCCACAGTGATGAGAAATTGACTGAAATTAGTCAGTTTGTATATTTTACTTTTACATTTTAGGTGAACATGGTGCCATCTGCGTCACATAAAAGATGTCAACACGTATTTTTGTTAATGAATTTTAACCTGTTCAATGCAAATGGAAGCCATTCTTAATATTTCAAGGTCAAATGATGAGACACTCCCTCATTTCAAATCTTTAGTTTTGGTTTCTCTTTTGTTCAGAAACCAAAAATCAAGGGATTAAAAAGTAGAGCAGATCTGGTCTGCAATCATAACATTATTATGCTGGCCTATTGTGCTAACATAATTATTATCATGATTGATATCGGAAATCTATCCCCGGACGACAGTTGATGCTCTCTGTCGAAGGTGGCATATTACTAGGGATGCCCACTGTCAATACAGTTTCCACTAGAACGATTTTTCATTAACTGTGTGCGTGCACTCACACACGTATTGTCTATGGAGAAACTGATCGATACAAGAAATCCCAGGCCTGTTAAATGTCGTACATACTTGTTTTGATCCAAATGTAGGCCTATATCAGGATGTTTCAAGAAATTCCTGATTCCACCAGAAAACATTAACCAAACTTTTTCCTGATTGGTCAGTAAATAGAGAGGACCTTCCTTCATGAAGAGATCGACTTTTTTTAATGAAAAATTTAATGAGATGAGAACTACAACAGGTTGAAGTGACACCATTCCGTGCATCAGGTGTTCAAACGCAATTATCTCCGAATTTGGAGTGAATCAGACAAGCAAACTTACATACTCATAAAATTTAACTATTTTTGAAGACAAAATGTGCAGGATGTTAAGAATGTTTAAGCCTACCGCGGCCCATCTCAAAACATGCACTTCTCACTACCATGTCCATTTCATATGCTTTCCATCATCACTGATCATGGCTTCCATGCACACACAGTGTATTGCTCAATGTAGTAAAGATAACCTTTGAGTTGGAGCAAATTTCTCAAAATTGGTAGTGATTAATGTTACCAAACTTATGCCATGATGAAATATAATAATTTTTGAAGATAAAATGTGCTGACCTTAAAAGATTGAACAATGTTTAAGACTACCGCTATTCATTTGAAATAATGCACTTTTGTTCATCTCTCTATGGAGATATTTTCCATGGCGGCCATTTATGATCATGCTTGAGGTTTCATCAAACAAACCATGGGTTTTGAGGTCTTATATTTTTTTGTTGTATGTCAACAAAATCGATTAAATTTTCAGGATGATCTTATTTTCATGTTGTTATAAGCAAATATAATGTTCCAGATAACGCTAGTTAATAAATACATTAAGAAAAAGTACCTTAAAGCTGCACTTTCTGTTAGTATTCCTTTTTGGACTTTAACTTTTTAACATGTTCTAGCAGCCCTATATAAAACCGTGACACTCGAAAGGCCATATCTCTGGAATGAAACGCCCGATTAAGATTATTTAAACACCAAAATGTTTCTTTCATCAATTCCCAGCCAATAAGTTAGGTCTGAATCAATTTAAAAGTACTTACATTTTTAGTGGACATGCCTAATATTACACTCCGAGTTCTAGGCCTAGAAATCATATACATGCGCGTATATTGAAGGATGGGGTGGAGTGGGGGCTTTGTTTGTTTGTATGAAACAGAAACGTTGAATGGAGATGATTTGATCATGAATTAGTTTATTATCCCCGGTAAGCACAACCCATACCTCTTTAAGAGGGGGCTCCCTCTCCCCCACCTATATAACCACCTCTTCCCTAAGTGTCGCCTTCTCCCCTACATTCGATATCTCCTCTATCTGGAGCTCTCTTCCCCCTTCTCTTTTCACTTCCAATGCTCTCCCCCATCTGTTTCTCTTTCTCCCTGCCCTTACCTCCCTTACCTCCCCCACACCCCCTCCCCACACACATACCACACACAATCTCTTCTCCCCTCTATCTTCTACTTTTTCCAGTAAAAATCGCTTCAGTAAAAGTCATTAGCTTATTAAAAGTCATATATTGCCTTCCATCGATTCTGGTACATGGGATTAAGGACATAAATCGATTTTGTTTATAACACCTATACAATTACAATAGTCGCCCCTTTTGTAATGTCGAATGCAAATATTTCGATTCACAACTAAAATAGCCATGTCTTATTCGATTTTGTAAACCCAGAGAAGATGTAATAAAGAGGAGGGTCAACAGAATTATATCCTTGAGATAATCCCGTAGGTAATCCTGTCGCATCTATTCATAGTCCTTTATTCTCAAGTAGTTAAACATCCACTTGAAATATCCTATGATGTTATGTGTGTGACCGCCCATGGTTGACCGATTTTCACTTCAGAATTGGAAATATTTCCAATGTTTCTATAGAGAATTTGTTGAAAAGTATGAAACGCGTGTGTTAAGGACCTGCTGCTTGGATGGAATACCACATGTGGATAATACAAGAAAGAAATCGAGTGCTGTAAAATTTCCCCCCAAATCCGCCCTTTTTTTGTAAATATATACATTTCTAAAGAAGAAATTTTTAGGATTTTTTTGTGAGGTGACGATTGTTGATCATTTCTATTTTATTATTTTATGTATTTTCCTGTCATTTCCTGCAAACCTAATAAAGATATTCTGATAATTGAAAACGTTCTTTATCATAAATAATAGAGGCTGAAAGTGGCAACAAGCAGCAAAAATTATAATTTGCCATGGAACTTCAGTCATATTTTATCCGAAATCTGACAAGATCACACGGTCTGCATGCATGGTGTGCATGGCATGATGACATGCACACACTGACCTATCCCTAAAAGCAGTTAGCTGCAACTTGTGTATCACACCCATCACGGGTTCAAACCCCATTGTGGTATTCTATTGTAAAGCAGCTAAATAGGGTGATTCATCATTTACTTTGAATGAGCGGTCTCACACATATTTTGCTTGAGGATAGCTTGTTCAACCTCCTCTTTATTACATCTTCTCTGGTAAACCACTGCACGTCTTTCAATGTAGATTACCATGCTCGATTTCTCTCCTCGTTTCTTTTGTATACTTAGATCATGTTACTTCAAACCAAATAATTTTCTTCTTAACACCACTTATAAGAAACTGAAACGAAAACCGAATCAGTCAGCTACCTGCACAACCGATTCTTTTGTTCTGCAAGGCTCACTCAGTCATTTAATGAGGCAATACAAACGATCGAAATTGGTGTTGAAATGAGCAAAATGTTGAGTTACACCTTTTCAGTGTAAAAATTTTTTTCTCAGCCAAATGAAAAGCAATGATTTTCATTTTTTCAGTAAATGGCTGGAAAAACTATAATGCTTGATACTGATTTTTTTAAAATCCTGGTGTTAAACTTAGGCCTGAAATTCAGTCATTTAGTGTAAGATATTCGATTTTTATAGGCTTCAGCTCGGCCCGCGAGCTTTTTCTTGGATCAACCTTTTAGCTTTTCAAAGTAATATAGTTCGCTAATGAAGGATTTTCCCCAACTTTCTAAAGCACATCACCGTGAGCTATATATCATAGTTTTGTCAGAATTTCCGTTTTGATTTCACCATCTTTCACTGTCGGCTGAAAAAATTTCTAAATCAACACGTGAAATCTAAAGGCTAGTACTAGCATTGTGGATCGATATCCCTGGGTTTAATAGGAATACCGGCATGGCTATAGTTGCCAGAACTTCAATATAGCAAAGAAATTGCCAGACCTATAGCACTCCTACTGATCATGTTTAACCAGACCACCCAATTGGGGATTTAATCGCTGGTCGGGCAATTTGCTTTCAATGAAAAATTGACCTGGATAACAACAAAGGAAATATCGACTATTTCAGCTGGTTGCTCTCGAGATAAAAGTACTCACCATTGCCTACTTACTTAGACATTTTCGGACCATGAATGGAAAAAGGGTAAAACAAAAACGGAAATTCTGACAAAACTATAACATATAGACCCACACGATGTGCTTTACAGAGGTGGGAAATATCTTTCTTTAGCAAACTATGTTAGTTTGAGACGCTAAAACATGAATTCCGTAAAAAGCTCGCAGGCGAATTCAAGGCCTATAAAAATCAAAAATATCACACTAAAAGACACAATTTGATGCTTAATTTTAACACCAGGATTTAAAAAAAATGTATATTCAAGCACCAAGTTTTTAACTGACATTACTGAAGAAAAAAAAAATATTGCTTTATATTTGACCGAGAAAATTAATTTCATAGCAAAAAGGTGTATCTCTGAATTGTGCTGATTTTAACATGTATCGATCGACTTTTAGCGCGACTAAGCATTTCTAAAGAATTGGTTGTCCAGGCGGCAGACTGGAATCTGCCTGATACAAATGTTCAGTTTTTAACAAAAGGTAGAAACAAAGATTATGTGAGTCAAGTGGTTAGGCAGGATAATAGGAAACCACGTGACCAAAACCAAAACCAAAAACTAAAACTAAACATAATGTGATGCGATCAAGCAAAATCAGTCGGAACTCGGAAATATTGATTTTGAGATATAGCCAAACAAAGGAAATATTTCCTTTTGTTTCCTCATGAAACTCTTTAATTGCTCACATCTTTGGAATTGGTTATTCAATTTCAATGAGGTTTCCTGCAAAATACAGCTTTGTAAAATAATGCTTTTTACTATCCCATAAGAAACTGAAAATTTAAATATGTCCGAGTTCCGTCTGATTTTGCTTGATCGCATCACATATGAAATGACCGATTGTCTGAAATTAATCAGTTTGTATACTTTGCATACATTTTAGGCCAACAATGTCTGTCAAAGTTCGTCACATAACGATGTCAAAACATGTTTTTTAATGTTTTTTAACCTGTACAGTGACTGAAATTAATCAGTTTGTATATTTTGCTTATACATTTTAAATTTAGGCGACAATGGTGCGTTACATAGAGATATCAATACTTATTTGTTAATGAATTTGAACCTGCACAGTGCACGTGGCAGCCATTTTAATATTTCATGGTCGAGTGCTGAGACATTGACTGAAATTGATCAGTTTTTAGATTTTGCTTATACAATTTAGTGGAAATGGTGCCATTTGCATCATATAAAGATGTCAAAATATGTTTTTTATGATTTTTTTTTATGATTTTTTTTTAAACCTTCAGTGCAAATGACAGCCATTTTGAATATTTTAAGGACAAGTCATGAGACATTTGCTGAAATTAATAAGTTTGTATATTTTGCTTATACATTTTGGGCAGAACTGGTGCCATTTGCATCATATAAAGATGTTTAACCTGTACCGTGCAAATGGCAGCAATTTTAAATATATCAAGGTCAAGTGAGGAGACATTGGCTGAAATAATAAGTTTTGTTTATTTTGCTTATACAGTTAAGGTTAGAAATGGTGCCATCACATAAAAATGTCAATACATGTTTTTTCAATGATTTTTAACCTGTACAGTACAAATGGCAGCCATTTTGAATATTTCAAAGTCAAGTGATAAGACATTGACTGAAAATAACAAGTTTATGTATTTTTCTTACATTTTGATATATTTTAGGCGAAAATTGAGGTATTTGCTTCTCATAAAGATGCCAAAACATGTTTTATAATCTTCTTTTTAATACAATTTTTTTGGTTTTGGGCGCCATCTTGGACAGTGGCGTAACTAGGGTTCGTAGCGCCCGGGGCAAGAACTCAAACTGGCGCCCCTCAACCCCTGGGCGCCCCTGATTTTTTTTCACGCCACATTTTTTGCCAAAAGGTTGACCCTACAAAATTTGTGTGTCAAAGAAAAACTGACAAGCAAAAAAAAAAAAAAAGCATTGGCTGAAAAAAAAAGAAGGTTATTGGCCCAAGCGCACCCGCATAAAATAACAAAAAAATTTGGACAGATTACATCACATTTTGATGTATTCTGTACAGTTTAGAAGAGAGAATTTGCACCCGCATAAAATAACAAAAATTTGGACAGATTACATCACATTTTGATGTATTCTGTACAGTTTAGAAGAGAATTTATGCGTCCCCTAGTGATAGCGTCCGGGGCATGTTTCCTGGTAGGAAAATGCAATAGCATTTAAAATCGCCAGGACACTATAGAAGATACAGTCCGTTAATCATGACAAAAAAAAATCAATAGAAAACAAAAGAAATTCGGGAGGAAATATTGACTTTTGAAGACCAAAGCAAGGCACTATCCTAACATGTTTGGTTTGAAATAAATAGTACATGATGCAGTTTTGTCTACAGTAGAATTCACCAAGACCTTTGCAGGACTTAAACCCCATTAAAAGCTTTTAAACCAAGATAACACTCATTGAAAACAGCTCAACTATGTTAAATCAGATCTTCTCTGGTTAAATCCACACTACACATGTTTCTGTTTTACCTGTGCGATATTGCAATGAGCTGGTATTATAGTTTCAGTTGGGTGAACGATTATAAAGCAAACGCAATGTAACAATATTGTTTGGGCATTTGTTTCCGAAATGAGACAATAGTCTGCATATCAAAAGTTGTAAACCAGCATTCTTGAAAATAAGAAAGATAATTGTTGTAGACTTAACACGGTTTGGAAATAATTTCTTCATTTTTTTGGTGTTTACTGTCGTTTACATATCCTTCCTAAAACACCAATGTGCACCTAAACAAAACACCTAAATTAGCTAAAAATTTAGGACATGTTGCAAAACTATATTTTCTAGAATTCCAGAGAGTACTTTAAATATTGGCCAGTTATTTTTCACACAGTGACGTTAACTAGGCAATGACCATATACCTATAACATACACTGTTTGTAGAGGTCACGCGTCAATGGTGAGAGTTCTGTGTATTATGTATAAGAAAATGAACAGTAACTGCAGTATGATAAAATAAGGATTTCAAATCTGGTGTATCTCATAAAGTTATTTTGCCAACTTCCTGCTCATTTTGTGAGAGTTGGACACAGTGAGTTAAGGATTTCTGGTTCGCTACCCTCGACATAGTTATCATTTTAGCTGCCTTCTCCAGAGTCTTTTAAAAGTATTTTTGTGTGCATCAACCATTAAAGTACAGTAATCAGTGGCATTTGGAAACATTTTATATGCTATTTGTGACATAAGCTTTACTTCAATTCTTTGAGATGTAGTTTTTTATACGCAGCATTTATATAGCATAGATTGTTTTGTTTTGAAATGTTGCAAATCACGATGAAAACTTGGTCCGTATGCCGCGATTTTCTTCCACAATGTTTGGTTGAAATGTGTATAAAGACTTAAATCTGCTACATTCCATCGTCGTATCTTCTGCTCCGTTGATTCCGACAGGGGCTGCGGGCGAGATTCGGTTGTTCTGGCGTTTTGTTTTATGTATAAGATATCATCAAAACTCCAACACATAAGCTTTCGGAGTAACAGCAACGATTCGTCAAAATATTCAGTGATAAGCATTAGATCAAATTCACTAGAAAGTTTTTCAATATATAACTTAACCGCTGACTTGTTCCTGAAATACCTAACTGACAATCCTAGATCAAACATTTGACTATTGTCGAGAAAACGATCACCTTGTATCGGTGACTGGAGCCATTTGTTGATCTTCGCCTTCGCAGATCCATCGCCTTTCTTTCCTAGGCTAAAAAATGCTAATGCAGATTCAAATTGGTACACTGGATGGCGCAATAAAGAAATATACTTACTGTCGTTTTTCATCACAGTGTCTAGAAATGTGCGATTGTACCTAAAATGGCCTGTCGACATGTCGAATTTGTTTTTATATTCATTGTAAGAACCTTTCTTCACATTTACTGGAGGAAGAAGTTTAGTAATATCTATTTTTGTGTATCTAATATGTCCAGTAGACTTATCATTCGCGTTAAACACAAATGAACTGTTATGATAGTAGCCGTAAATTTGAACTATAAGTTGTAACGTGGTACTCCCTGTCTTATGTGTTTTAATAAAGACTAATTGATCGTGTACTTTGCATGGCTTATTAGGTAAATCAGACTCAGGTCCCAGAGTTGGTGTAATTATATATTCTGGTTCTATTCCTGGTGGAATACTTGTTAAAATTCCAGTCGTAACCAAACGGTTGGTCCAGTTTTGGGAATCCGGACGTGGTGGTGGAATCCAGAACCAGTCTTGATATCTGAAATCGACAAAACACATCTAAGGATAATCTCAGAAAACAACACATTCTGTGGTGTGCACCAAATTGGTTGAATGCAGTTACTACTAACTTGTTTGGGAAAAGAGTATGGAGCTACGCATGCTTGTGGATATAGGATGAGGGATGTGGATTGGGAGTAAAGATGTGGGGTGCAAGAGGTGTGTGGAGTATGTGGTTATGTATTTGTGTGTGGTATGTAAGAAGGGTGTGCAATGGTGATCGGTCTTAAAATAATACTTGTCACTGTATATGCTTGATGTATAGGTGTTTGCTCAAACTCCATAATGGTGAACTGGATGAATGTTGCTTTCGGACATGTGGAAGAACAATGAGTTTTATCTTGAACAAGTTTACCGTGAATAAATGTGACGTATCATGTCAAAAGGAGACACTTTTGGGCAGGTTATCAATTTTGAGGTTTTTACATTAACTTTTTACTTAACATGTAGAGATAGTTTTATCTTGAACAAGTTTTACCCATTAATAAATCGGACTTCCTAAGCAAAGATATTGAGTTATAAGTTATGGTATTATAAAATTGGAAATTGAGAATGTTCAGAGTAGGAATTACATTGAAAAATGTCTCAAATAATGCAAGATGCCAGTTATACCGGTTTGAAACCACCGCCATCACCACAACCATTTATCACACCACCATAACATCACAAATTCACCACCACATCACCGGGCAGATTTGTGACTATTTCTCCACCTGTACCACGATCCCACCCCAAAGTGTCTCCTTTGAAACATGACAAGTCACAAATAAAGCTATGGTATAATTATTATTATTATATATATATATAAGACCCGGTGCCCCCACCATGGTCGGCGGTGCCCACCCCAAAGGTGTCACTGGAGCTAAAATAGATTAATTACTGATATATCATAATATATATAGCTACCACCACTACCGCCATCGCCACCACCACCACCAGTACCACCACCACCTCTACCACCACCACCACCACCACCACCACCACCACCACCAAAAAACCACCACCACCACCAGTACCACCACCTTCCTCTAACCACCACCATCACCATTGTTCCACATTCGGATAGGGGCGGTTCACCACCACCACCACCACCAACACCACCACCCCACCACCATCCACCACACACCACCACCACCACCACCACCACAGATATTTTGATTATATTGACCATACACGTGACTGAAAAACCCATCGATATAATGACTACTGCCAATTATTCAATTATTTTACTTGAGTTTGAATGGGATGTAGATTCACGAAATGTTTAAAATGGGTGTTTTTTAATTAACGGAATCTTTTGGGAACTAAGGTTGAAACACGACATTTTTCAGCGGATGCGATGTCTTTCGCCATTGCTTTCAAATCTCCAAATACACCCTGGCCGTAAATATTGATCGGTCCCTACTAGGGAGATTTTTGGGCATTATCTTATCTTGCTTTACTAGTTTTTGGAATAATGTTAACTTACGCTTCCAATTTTCCTTCGCAATAATAGTAAAACAATGTAGTAAATCCGATGCAAGCCGCCACACACACGAAGAAAATTAAACGCCGCTGGAAAATAATGTGAAAATAAGTTTATCAACTCTGTCCAGTAGCGTTCTCAAGACTGACCGTTTGTGCTCAAGATGGTGGTTAGAGTCAAAGTTCAAGTACTGGTCAGTGTGCGTGGGCTTTCTGTAGATTGTGACTTTCGTGCTACCATCATCGTTGACGTGTATACAGGTTTTCAGGAAAGGGAGTTTGCCCTCCTGTTCCGGTTCCGTAGTGAACTTGATGTTTGGATCTATACTATTAATATGAGTGGTAAAGCCATCAATGTCTTATTCATGAATGAGAACGGTGTGTCGTCGACATAGCAGGAAACCGGCACAGGGGATGGGGTGCCTAAGGCGAGAGCCCTGGTCTCAAAAAAGTCTCCATATATACGTTCGCAACTTGAGGTGACCGGAGTAGTGTAATCACTACGCTGAATGAAGACGCCGTGATGGCGTCGCAAGCTACGTCTTTGCTCAACTCAGACTCTTAAGCTTATGTCAATATGACAGAGTCCAATATCAGTCTACATGCTGCTATTCTCCTGTATGTATACTGGTTTAAATGTCATTATATCCTTTATGGAGTAACCACGTGACCTTATTGCAATTGAGATTCCCGAGACCCCAACCCTTTGACACCATGTTTCACTGTTATTTTCGTCCAATCACCACTTCCGTGCAACCTTCTTCCGTATCCATTTTCCTGATAAATAAATCAGTTAAATAAATAAACCATTTGGTGACCATTCTAAAGGCATTTTGACATTTGGTGGACTAGTTTCTTCGCCTCTGCATTCAAACGGATTTCCATTATTCCGCCACCATAAGCATGGGAATACGCGCATGATTATAATGAAATACAGAGATAAAAAGACTAGTTTGCGTCTGACGTCATCCGTCAATCACTCGAGCAGGGTTTGTTTACAAATCTCGATATGATATGAGTTGCTGAACACGGCGGTAAAACCGCTGGCACTTTATTGTTAATTTTGCACCTTCAAACATAACAAACCATCTCAAAAGTTAGGTATTTATAGTGCTTTCTTTCCTGAAGGTACCATGTCAACAATGCCTTGTAAAAGTACGTAATTTTTCGTCATTTACTGCTATTCCTTTTCCTCCGATCGGCACCAGATAAATCGATCTTCCTTGTACGCGCTATTAACCAATCAACGATCGTAGAGAATTTGATTGACAGTGACGTCAGACGAAAACTAGTCTTTTATCTTTGTCTTCAATTATACACCTTCCCATTGTTGATTCATCCCATTGATTAGCCTAATATTACTTGTTTCGTGCAAAGAACATTGTCACACAAAGCTTGTAATGTGAAATTGAC
>NC_092634.1:63915435-63975435 GCF_039555335.1 Amphiura filiformis
TAATGTGAAATTGACTGTATATTAGATGAATGTTCAAATTGCAGTATGCTGAATTCTTTTTTGTTTTTTTTTTTGCAATACTTTTTGGCAAGTGGTGCAGCCTGACATCATATGGTCGCTTTTATCGTAGCTTTTTCGGGCAGCAACGTCTAGAAGAACAAAGACCCTATTCTTTGATTTACAAGTATGGTAGTGATAGCAAGCCAGCCAACAAACCGCCATTGTACGCCTGCTTGTAAGATTAACATTATGCACGCGATTCGATGCTGCGACCAGCGAAATACGCACCTACTGAACTTGAGGCGAAGCACTGAAAATATCACATTCACCAACGAGAACCAAAACTCACAGCAAAGAATCTATATTTTTCACGTAACCTATAGCGCGGTATTGTAAAGTGATCTTCAAAAACTTGACTGCGGAGAACTTTGAGAACTACTCTGCCGATTGGCCATTAAAAATCAATATTTTGTCTAATTTTGAACCAATCAAGGAGGGTATTAATAAGATCATATGTAAATGCAAGTTTGACCATAAATAGTTTAACGCCTAGTCATAATTGGTGAATTGAAATAAGCATTTCAAATTATCAACCAATCAGAAATGCTGTTAGATGACCAGTAAGTGTCGGGGAGGTAATGAAACTGACGTATAAATACTATGAAATAATTATTATATTTACCTGTATTCCAGAATTCGTCATTTTTGAAAACAGAAAGGACTTGTGTGAATCAATGCTAACAGCAGTAGATGATCTTTGATTGAACAAAACAGCCTGCACACTGACCATTGTGATCACCACAAGGACTACCACAGCGTCCAATGTCTGTGTTTGCACATTCCAAATTATACAGATATACGAGGGTCATTCAAAAAGTTCTACCTCCATCATAACATCTCTGTTATCTTACGTGCCAGGATATTGAAATTACCTATGGTTAAATCCATGATAATTTCAATTGCATGACATGTAAGATAATAGAGATGTGATGACGGAGGTTGAACTTTTTGAATGACCCTCGTATTTAGGCCATAACATGGCCAGTAAGGTTGATTGGCAACGGCCAGTACCAACTATTATTGTCAATGTTGTAAACGGAACACAGTGTCAACACCCTGTATTATAAGTATTTTTTTCCATACAGCGCCATACTCCGTTGAAATCAATATTCTATTATTGACACAGATAAAGAAAATTTACATATGCATTGTGTTATAGGACTTGCACCTGGAACTTAACTGAATGGGCTAAACGTGTTCCTTTATACCTAAAAAGTATATTTGTAAATCTTAAAATTAAATATATCACAATTTTTACTTTGGATTTCAAAATCTTTACTTATAAAATGCAGTAAAAGATATCCACAGCAAGCTGCAAGGCCGCTAATTAGTGTATTGCTTTTCGAGTTAGTGTACTGGAAACAAAACCCTGGTTTTACCTGAAAACAAATCGATTTTTCTTGTAATAGAAACATCATATGGGTACTAGAGCATGCACAAATCGTAATGATGTGTAGAATATAGAAACTCTGTGGTATCTCATATGATAGTCATGGTATGATTAGCCTGAGTCGCTCGGCCTATCTCGAACAAAATCGCCAAGCGTAGCTGTTGAAAACGAGAGGATTCGCTGTACTATTCCGGCAATTTTTGACACGAAGATATAGGGATGATGACGATGTGCGGAAGGGGCTATTCGAACTATGATGGTGCAAATGAGAAAAATGCCTCTTATTCACACCATGACTGTTCGAATAAAGACGTTTTGATCTTAATATTAATCTAAATAAATTATATATTTGCATGTTTTTCTTTGTAATATTACCCCGTAATTTCCCTCAAGCACTGTCCTCTTTACGGGGCTAAATTTGGAGGGGGGGTGCACGTCATCAACTTTTGGTTGGTGCGTATACTCTCCCGCAATGTTGAAGTGGTAACGACGTACCAAAAAGGGGCATTTTGAAGCTGAGATTGGTCAAAATCAAGGACCTTTCCCAGATAACATGCATATATTGGCCCAATGTTGGTTTTCTAACGCCAATCTTGGCATCGGTATTATTTTGCTGCCCATATTGGGCCAATCTTGGTTTACCATCGATAATCTTCATTATTGGCATCACAGTGACACTTGGTCCAATATAGGCCCAATATTTGGCCCAAGCCCAATCATGGACCAATCTTGGACCCATGAGCAAATGATATTGGGCCATTATTGAACATATATCGTCGGTCGCAACACATAGTGGCGTACGGTGATTTTGGTCAATTTTATGAAATTTGGCCCAACGGTTTTATATATCAAGTTCTTCAAGTATGCCAAGTTAGAAAGCTCAACTATACTTAATTAATAAATGACGTTAATTAATTATTTGACTTATGTTAACAATAACGTAAGAATCAATATCTTCCGTTTCACAAACTGACGTACGATCATCATACGCCATTATGTGAACGGCGAAAATCGGATTTGATGACATTTAGGCACATCATCCGTCAATAATGTGGCGTACGCTTCAGAAACCAGCCGAAAACCACAAATTTCCGTTTCACATAGTGGCGTACTTGCGACTTACGCTTCAAAAACCTGCTGAAACCTCCAAATCTTCCGTTTCACATAGTGGCGTACGTGCGACTTACGCTTCAAAAATCCGCCGAAACCCCCAAATCTTCCGTTTCACATAGTGGCGTATAAGTTTAGAGCTAGATATATCATGTAAAAGTTATTTCTTTTTAACTATTTAAGTTACAGTTTAATAGTTTAATCCTTTAACTTCAATTTCAAATGTAATTGGTCCACTGAGAGATAATATTGGAGGAGTACTGACTATGTTATTAGTAGCATATCCTTCAAACGCGTTTTTCTCGGAAATATATTTTGCGTTTGTCCTGCACGTACGCCACTATGTGTTGCGACCGACGATATTGGTGAATTGACAAAAACGGGACACAGGACTGTAAATACTTAACCAGGCCGTTGCAACTCATATGCTAGCGCAATACAAAAAGGTGGCGACAGCGTCGGCTTTCCCTGTGTATTACCCTGCACTAACATGGCGTCCAATGGCGCCTCCCGGGCGGGGCCATTTTGGAAAAGTAAAGAAAAATGCTGCTGCCACCACGATAGTACTAAAGCTACGTAAAAAATATGCGTAGTGCTGTGGAGACTTACTTTAACATGACGTCACGAATATGCTAATTAGAGAAAAATGCTGCTGCCATCTACGTCCACATGTTGCAAGCGTGACGATCGCCTGGCCTCACGTCGACGAACGGAGTGTCAATTCCATCGCACTACGTGCTCTATATACTTATTCCATGACTTAACAAGATTATATTTGCAAGACGGTGTGATGTAAACTTGGATATGTCATAAATATTTACTAAAATTAATTGGTTAGAATAAAAACACACATTTTATTTTTAAAAAGTCAACCATTCTATAATAACACTTATTATTAAGGATTTCTTCAGCGAAATATTTTAACTTTGATTCACTTAAGGGGTGGGGTATGAACGTTTAGACAGTATTTATTTTGGGACATTAGAGCACATCAGACATATCGAATTGCATTCTGAATACGAAGAATGTCATTCTGATATCAAATAATTTTGATTTTTTGAAATTCGCAATTTAATACACATTTTATGGCAAATCATTAAAATTGATATTTTTGATATTTAATAGTACTTGAAGTAAACTTTATAAATCTGATGATTTATACTTAAAGTGTATGTAGGTGGGATGAAAAGCCGACGATCAATTGAAAATTTTGACCTTTCGTATTGAAGATATGGATTTTTTCCCCAAAACACCAAAAAAAATTAGGTCTTTTGGGAAAAAATCCATATCTTCAATATGAAATGTCAAAATTTTCAATTGACCGTCGGCTTTTCCTCCCTGCTACATACGCTTTAAGAATATATCATTAGATTTATATAATTTACTTCGAAGACTGTTATATATCAAAAATTTGAAAAATATCAAATTTTTATAATTTGTCATAAAATTTGTATCATATCGTGATTTTCAAAAATGAAAATTATTTGATATCAGAAAGACATGCTTCGTATTCAGAATGCAATTGATACGTCTGATGTGCTCTCATGACCCACAAAAATACTGTCAAAACGCAATAAACGCTCATTTCAGATCCCTTAAACTATTGAAGTATTCTATTCCACGTAAAAAAAAAAAAAAAAGATTTATACAATTCTCATAAATACGTGGCTAAATGGTTAAAAATTTTGAAATTGTTGTAACGTTTTAAATATGTTACCATGGTGACGTTTTTTTTTTGTCAAATATGAAATGTGTCATTAAAATAGATATTTTATGCAGCAAGTACATCGTTATTTCACCTGTTTTTAATTTTGAGTGAAGTTTGTGTTCTGTAACATAATTATATAGGCCTATATAAGACAGTATATATTAAATAGAATGATTTCTCAATCATTGACATGTTTGATCAGGTATACGTTTGATGAAACGGCAAAATTGCTGGTTTGATCTGGGTCTTACTTGCTCAAAACAACCAGTGGATACGGGTAGGGCATGTGCGTTCGGTAGCACTAGATTTTGTTGTGACGATAATTCATTAGATAATTGAATATTGAACAAAGTGCAGTAAGCGAGCAACGTCATTGCTTCTACATCCAGACATAAGGGCGTTGGCATAATCAGTTTTGGATAACACTTGTGCCCGCATGGCATTACTGGATGCATCTTCGGTGACAAACCTACAATTTACAATGTCTTATAAATGTAGAGTAGCACTTTGAAGCAAATTCTCTTGTCTATTGGAAGCCAGTATATCGAATTTAAAAGAGGTGAAGATGAGTGACGGCGTGGAACTTGGAAGATAATGCGGGCAGCACGGTTTTGTAGTCTTTGTAAGCGAGCAACGTCATTGCTTCTATATACATCCAGCAAACACAAAAACGTTTTAAAAACGTTTTAAATAAGTTATATTTTGGCTTTTGGTTTAGGTAAAAACGTTTTAATAACATTAAAATGTCGGGTTATATAAAGGTCATGATAACGTTTTAAAACGTGTTGTATGAAAACACACTACAACAATATTTTTAAATGTTTTCAAAAAAATGTTATTGTAAACTATTTTTGCAAACATTTTTGCCAAATATTGTGTCAATACTTAAATAACATTATGTTAAAATATTTGGACCCAGCAAACACAAAAATGTTCTTAAAATGTTTTTTTCAAAACCTTTTAATAACATTTAAATGTCGGGTTATATAAAGGTCATGAAAACGTTTTTATAACGTTATTGAAAATATTTTGGGCAAACATTTTTCGTAAAATATTTTTTCAACCCCAAAATAACATTCTGTTTAGAATGTTTTGTATCAAGTTTTCAAGAATATTTTTGGAATGTTATTAAAACGTTATCCAGCTACACCATAATACGACGGTGAACTCATCTGAAAAGACTGCTTTAAAATTGACCAAGTTATGTAGCCACAACAAACCCACATTTTGGGTTTTAATCTTAACCATAATTATTTATCATTTTAGTTGTCTTATCCAGAGTCTTTTAAAAGTATTTTTTTGTGCATCAACCATTAAAGTACAGTAATCAGTGGCATTTGGAAACAATTTATATGTTATTTGTGACATAAGTTTCACTTCAATTCTTTGAGATGTAGTTTTTTCTACGCAGGATCTATGTAGCATAGTTTGTTTTGTTTTGAAATGTTGCAAATCACGATGAAAACTTGGTCCGTATGCCGCGATTTTCTTCCACAATGTTTTGTTGAAATGTGTATAAAGAGTTGAATCTGCTACATTCCATCGTTGTATATTCTGCTTCGTTGATTCCGATAGGGCTTCGGGCGAGATTCGGTCGTTCTAGCGTTTTGTTTTAGGTATATGATATCATCGAAACTCCAACACATAAGCTTGCGGAGTAACAGCAAAGATTCGTCAAAATATTCAGTAATGAGCATAAGATCAATTTCACGAGAAAGTTTCTCAATGTGTAATGCAACCGCTGACTTGTTCCTAAAATACTTAACTGGTAATCCTAGATCAAACATTTGATTATTGTCGAGCCAACGATCACCTTTTATCGGTGCCTTGAGCCATTTGTTTATCTTATTCTCTCTAGATCCACCGCCTTTCTTTCCGTCTCTAAAAAATGCTAATGCAGATTCGAAATGGTGCACTGGGTGGCGCAATAATGAAATATATCTACTGTTATTTTTCATCACAGTGTCTAGAAATGTTCGATTGTACCTAACATGCCCTGTCGACATGTCGAATTTGTTTTTATATTCATTGTAAGCACCTTTCTTTACATTCACTGGGGGAAGAAGTTTAGTAATATTAATGCTTCCGTATCTAATATGTCCAGTAGAATTACTATTCGCGTTAAACACAAATGAACTGTTATGATAGTAGCCGTAAATTTGAACTATAAGTTGCAATGTGGTACTCCTGTCTTATGTGTCTTAATAAAAACTAATTGATCGTGTTGTCTGCATGGCTTAGACCTATTAAGTAAATTAGACTCAGGACCCAGAGTTGGTGTAACGATATATTCTGGTTCTATTCCTGGTGGAATACTTGTTAAAGCTCCAGTCGTAACCAAACGATTGGTCCAGTTTTGGGATTCCGGACGTGGTGGTTGAATCAACAACCAGTCTTGATATCTGAAACGACAAAACACATGTAAGGATAATCTCAGAAAACACCACATTATGTGGTGTGCACCAAATTGGTTGAATGCAGTTGAATACATGAATACAAAACCCACCCAAGTCCATGGGAAGTGATTTTGAGAGAAAAACCGGTGTATCGTTTTAATTCCTTAAGTTATATTTACCTGGTCAATATGGTAAGTTTTACGTGCAAATGAGTGGATTAAACTGTATAAAGTATGACGATTAGCATTTCAGGGACTTTGTAGGGTTCATTTTAAATTTTGGACTTGGGTGTTTTTTTGAATCATATACAAGTACAAAGACAACAACGTTGGAATGAGATTACCACTAGTAAGATAACACAAAATAAAGGACACAGGTATGTATAATGTTACTAAGCATTCTGCCATGTAATATAAACCACACACGTTCCTTTATTAAACCCATTTTTTTTTCAAAAGTCACTCTCCAGCAATGAATGTGTTACAAGTGGACTTTTATACATACTGAATTTCAATCAATGTGTTACAAGACTCAAATCACGGAATTGGGTGGTTCTTTCATACATGCTATTTCTCACATGCTCAATAGACACAGATGATGAATTTGAGTTGTTCTTTCATACATATGACAGGCCTATGTATAGCAAACAATTTCCCATACTTAACTCAATTTGGCCAACGTATGGACTTGGGTGGGTTTTGTATTCATATATTCAGTTACAACTTGTTTGGGAAAAGAGTATGGAGCTACGCATGCTTGTGGATATAGGATGAGGGATGCGCGGGATATGCGGATTGGGAGTAAAGATGTGGGGTGCAAGGGGTGTGTGGAGTATGCGGGGGTGTGTGTGGTATGTAGGGGTGTGCTGGTGTTGCGGTGTACTTATGTCACTGTATGTTGTGTATAGGTGTTTGAAGTGCAGGGGTGAACTTGGTGTACGGACATGTAGAAGAACAATGAGTTCTATATTGAACAAGTTTTACCGTGAATAAATAAAGCTACAGTATTATTATTATTATATATATAAGACCCGGTGCCCCCACCATGGTCGGCGGTGCCCACCCCAAAGGTGTCACTGGAGGTGAAATAGATTAATTACTGATATATCATAATATATATAGCTGCCACCACCACCACCACCACCATATATTTGCTAGAAGTTTGGAGAATACTTTAAATATTGGCCGGTTATTTTTCACACAGTGATGTTAACTAGGCAAATGCATATACTTCTATACATACACTATTTGTAAAGGTCGCGCGTCAATGGTGAGAGCACTGTGTATTGTGTATAGGAAAACGGACAGTAACTGCAGTATGGTTGGCTAGAACGGTGATGTCGACCTGAATGTCACATATTGAACTGGAAGAGCAACTTCTGGCGGCGCACCGTAATGTGAATCCCTAGAAATATTCACTTACTTAGTCTGGGGGGCACGAAATGTTTAGCATGGGTTTTTTTTAAGGCCCATTTAGTGATTTGCTCATCCGGACGATCGTAAAAATCATCAAAATTCAGATTTTGGTACTTTTGTCATTGTCATAAATGTATTAACATAGCCTGCTAGTGGTTCAGCCGAAAGCCGTGTATTTCAGACCAAAATAAGGAATTTATAATTTATGAATCTGTAATTTATATACTGACAGTATATAAATTAGCTGCATGTATTTTAATGGGGCTTCAACTTTCGTCAATACTGCTGTTTCTTTGTTTTTGCCAAATTTTTCATTTTCAAAATACCAAATGACAATTTGAATGACGTATCCTTCACTTTTAAGCAATTTATAAACAATTGTAATTTTTTAACACTTTCGCTAGGATCACTGAATTAAATCAACGAAATTTGGGAACTAAGGTGAAACACGACATTTTTCAGCGGAACGCAATGTCTTTAAATATTGATCGGTCCGTACTGGCGAAATTGTGGGCATATTATCTTGCTTAATTAGTTTTAGGAATAATGTTAACGTACCCTTTCAATTTTCCTTTGGAATAATAGTAAAATAATGTAGTAATTCCGATACAAGCCGCTGCAAACACGAGGAAAATCAAACGTCGCTGGAAAATAATGTGAAAAATTACCGTGGAATTAAAAAGCTAAAAATCAAAATCTATTACATAGACGACGATGAAACATTATCATTATTATCATCCCATCATCATCAGAAAAAATATCATCATCCAAAAAATGTTCATCATCGTCAACGTCAACGTCTGCGTCGTCAATCGTCTTCGTGCTAATCACCATCATCAGCATTGTTCATACACATTCGGGTAGGGCGGATCCAGGTATTTGAAAGGGGACGCCCATGAAAACATTTTCATCGCGAAAATGCATACAAATTTACAAGCAAACAGCAAACGCAAGAGCATGTAAAAATCTTTTTCATAAAAACACCCAATTCTAATTGCTTGATAAAATATTATATTTTGCAAAGAAGGGGACGGTATCAATACATAAAATCGTAAACCCTATTATATTTTGATGCCTCATTTGTTCTAATAACCCAAAATCTGTTGCCATCATGTCCCTTTGATGTCCCTTTGATGTCCCTTTGATGTCCCTTTGAATGGAATAGATATAGATTCAAAAGTTGCACATAAACCTGCGGGGCGTCCTTGACTAGTAATGTAGAGAATGTAGTAGTACACTGACTTCAGAATGATTCGTGGTGGAAGAAAGTACCAGCCTTAGAAGAAAAATGTGCTCTGGGGACTTAAAAGAAAGAAAGGTCACGTGGTTACCACATAAGGAACTTTGAATCGCACCAAAACATTCTCCTGTATAAGCTAAAAAGTTACCTTTTCAGAGTCTGAGTTGAGCAAAGACGTAGCTTGCGACGCCATCACGGCCTCTTCATTCAGCGTAGTGATTACACTCCTCCGGTCACCTGACCACCCGGTGGGTGGTCAAGTGGCAGCAGATCGTTATAGATGGCGGGCAGGTCGTATCCGGCATCCCTGTTGAGTGTAGGTCTTTGGGTCTTGATCTCTAAGGCTTCTCTGATCTTTCGGTTCCAAAAGGTATCCTCCCTACCGATAACTTCTACATTGTCCAAACTGACGTCATGCTGGTGATTGGATTTATGTTCACCAACCGCTGTCAGGGGGGCTGTGGTTCGTGTGTGTTTTTTTAGCCCTAGTGGCTAGGGCTCTTGCTGTCTCTCCACCATAGGTTTCCGTGCACTCGGGGCAGCTGATTTTGTATATAACTCCAAATTTATTAGCGTCCGGGGTTTTGTCCTTGGGATGGGCAAGAAAAGATCTTATGGTGTTAACCGGCTTGTGGTATGCATTGACCCGTGGTCACGGAAGATGTGAGTCAACTTTTCCGACAGACCCTTGACATATGGGAGGGGACGTTGATCTTTCTCACTTGGACTGTAGTGTCTTGGAGATCTTTCTTCTTCTTAGGCTTAGGCGTTTTGAGCATCCAAGTCTCGTATCCGTTCTCCTTTAGCGCAGATTTGATATGGTTTCTTTCTTGCTCTTCGTCATCCTCGGAGGTAACAAGTTTATCAACTCTGTCCAGTAACGTTCTCAAGACTGACCGTTTGTGCTCAAGATGGTGGTTAGAGTCAAAGTTCAAGTACTGGTCAGTGTGCGTGGGCTTTCTGTAGATTGTGACTTTCGTACTACCATCATCGTTGACGTGTATACAGGTGTCCAGGAAAGGGAGTTTGCCCCCCTGTTCCGATTCCGTAGTGAACTTGATGTTTGGATCTATACTATTAATATGAGTGGTAAAGCCATCAATGTCGTATTCATGAATGAGAACGAATGTGTCGTCGACATAGCGAAACCAAACGGGGTGGGGTGGGGGGTGGGGTGGGTGGGGGTGGGGGTGCCGTATCGAAAGCCTTGGTCTCAAAAGTCTCCATATATAAGTTCGCAACTTGAGGTGCCCGGAGTAGTGTAATCACTACGCTGCATGAAGACGCCGTGATGGCGTCGCAAGCTACGTCTTTGCTCAACTCAGACTCTTAAGCTTATGTCAATATGACAGAGTCCAATATCAGTCTACATGCTGCGATTCCTCTGTATGCATACTGGTTTAAATGTCATTATATCCTTTATGGAGTAACCACGTGACCTTATTATTGCAATTCGTCGGCTGTATTCCATAGTGGCGTATAGTGATTTTTGGTCATTTTTTTGAAAATTGGCACATATGTTTTTAATGATGTTCTCTTTCATTTTTTCTAAGTCTCATCAGTCATAATTAGCTAATTAATTAGTATTAATTAATTAAATGTGGCGTATAGTTACAAAGTGACATTTTTGTATTCCATAGTGGCGTATCGACCATACGCCACTTTTATACACATTTTATAATTATGAAATATCGGCAAAAATGAAAAAACATCGTATGTCATAGTGGCGTACGCGTATCGGACCTATACGCCACTATGGAATACGAACGATGAAAAGTAACGCCATAGGGATTACACGGCGACCGAGGTGGCGTACGGTTAACGTAAGGTTAGGGTATTGCGTTTTGTTCGTTTTCCATAGTGACGTATAGTTTTATTGTCAGTTTGCCAGCAATAGTATGTATTTATTTCTTTTGAAAAATATATAACAATAAAATCTATTTAGTTTACTACAGAAATTTCACATCATTTACAAAATATAATGAATGTCTGATTTACACAACTCGATTTTAAATTGGCATTTCTTCAAACCCGATTTTCTCGAAAAGTTGTTTATTCGCGGCGCCCCACTATACGCCACTATGGAATACGGACGACGAATTGACTGTTATTAACGTCCAATCACCACTTCCGTGCAACCTTCTTCCATATCCATTTTCCTAATAAATAAATCAGTTAAATAAATAAACCATTTGGTGACCATTCTAAAGGCATTTGGACATTTGGTGGACTAGTTTCTTCGCCTCTGTATTCAAAGGGATTTCCATTATTCCGCCACCATAAGCATGGGAATACGCGCATGATTATAATGAAATACAGAGATAAAAAGACTAGTTTGCGTCTGACGTCATCCGTCAATCAAACTCGAGCAGGGTTTGTTTACAAATCTCGATATGATATGAGTTGCTGAACACGGCGGTAAAACCGGGCACTTTATTGTTAATTTTGCACCTTCAAACATACAAACCATCTCAAAAGTTAGGTATTTATAGTAGGAAACTTTCTTTCGCGAAGGTACCATGTCAACAATGCCTAGAAAGGTTGCTTTTTGCCTTGTAAAAGTACGTAATTTTTCGTCATTTACTGCTATTCCTTTCCTCCGATCGGCACCAGATAAATCGATCTTCCTTGTACGAGCTATTAACCAATCAAGGATCGTAGAGAATTTGATTGACAGTGACGTCAGACGAAAACTAGTTTTTTTATCTTTGTCTTCAATTATACACCTTCCCATTGTTGATTCCTCCCATTGATTAGCCTGATCTTGCTTGTTTCGTGCAAAGAACATTGTCATGCATAGCTTGTAATGTGAAATTGACTGTATATTAGTATCGATGAATGCTCAAATTGCAGTATGCTGAACTCTGTTTTGTTTGTTTGCAATACTTTTGGCAAGTGTGTGCAGCTCGACATCATACGGTCGCTTTGCCGTAGCTTTTTCGGCAGCAACGTCTACAAGAACAAAGACCCTATTCTTTGATTTACAAGTACGGTAGTGATAGCAAGCAAGCCAACAAACCGCGCTTGCGTGTAAGATTAACATTAGGCACGCGATTCGATGCTGCGATCAGCGAAATACGCACCTACTGAATTTGAGGCGAAGCACTGAAAATATCACATTCACCAAAACTCGCAGCAAAGAATCTATATTTTCCACGTAACCTATAGCGAGGTCCTGTAAAGTGATCTTCAAAAACTTGGACTGCGGAGAACTTTTAGAACTACCTGCCGATTGCCCAAATACAATATTTTGTCTAATTTTGAACCAATTAAGGATTAATAAGATCATATGTAAATGCAAGTTTGACCATAAATAGTTTAAAGCCTAGTCATAATTGGCAATTGAAATAAGCATTTCAAGTTATCAATCAATCAGACATGCTGTTAGATGACCTGTAGTGTCCGGGGGGGTGAAACTGACGTACAAATACTATGAAATAATTACTATATTTACCTGTATTCCAGAATTCGTCATTTTTGAAAACAGAAAGGACTTGTGTGAATCAATGCTAACAGCAGTAGATGATCTTTGATTGAACAAACAGTCTGCACACTGACCATTGTGACCTCCACAAGGACTACCACAGTGTCCAATGTCTGTGTTTGCATATTCCAGATTATACAGATATATGAGGGTCATTCAAAAAGTTCTGCCTCCATCATCACATCTCTGTTATCTTACGTGCCAGGATATTGAAATTACCCATGGTTAAATCCTGGCTACAAAATAAAAGTTATTTAATGAAAATGTGATTGTTGGTTGTTAAGGTGTTTTGGTTATTAAAGTGAATACAAATTTGGTACGTCGGAAACTGTCTGAAAAGAAAGGCTAATTTTGGTTAAAAAGATTACCCGGAAAAAGTTGTCAACATCTATATATATTTATATTTATTTCTGAAAATGATTAAATTGCATTTATTTTGTTCAAACAATTTAATCAATATTTAATGCTTGCAGCTATTACAGTTTTACTGGGTATCATGTCTTTTGCATGACAAAACCAATACATGTTCAGAATAATCTGGTAAATTTCACTAACATTGTGTGTGTCTGTTGAACCCTTCGATGTTGTCTTCTGATATAAAACATGTTTCATTTTGTTTTGAAGCCTCAAGGCATGTCAGGAGCTCAAATGGACCAAAATATTTATCAAGCAATTCGTCGGCAGAGTGCTACACTATCGTAAGTGACATTTTTAGCCCAAATGAGATTTTGATAAAAAACACATATTTTAAACCAGGTTTTAAGTTTCAAAAACGATAGTCTTGCACGCTAATTTTGTTTTTCATGTGCCACATACGCTACTTTATTGGGCCTAAACAACAAAATCACGGAATGCTACACCATCGTAAGTGCAAAATAGTATCTAACACATCACTGGCTGTGACGCTGATGGCTGTATGAGTTGTCATCATGCTGGCTAAGTGCATAGCTCCCATGACTGGTAATAGAGACAATAAATTCGTTGTTTATATTGTTAGATTCAGTAATAAATCTTCAGAGATAACATTACGGCAAAAGGTGTCTTGCTATTGTAAATATTATGTGGCAAAATAAATTAACACTGTTTAAGAAACGTAAAATGACAAAATATTGGACATTTGAGCCGATATTACGCACATCCTAATTTAGCAATGAATGCTACACTATCGTATGTGGCACATACAATAGTGTGGCACTCTACACATATTTCTATATGAGTGCAAGACTATCGTATGTGGCAATTACGATAGTGTTGCACTCTACACATATTTCTATTTGAGTGCAACACTATCGTATATGGCACATATGATAGTGTTGCACTCTACACATATTTCTATTTGAGTGCAACACTATCGTATGTGGCAATTACGATAGTGTTGCACTCTACACCCATTTCCATTTGAGTGCAACACTATCGTATGTGGCACTTACGAAATAATTCATCGATTTATTAACTTCAACACCATTTATATAGTTTATATTAATAAAATCAAATTGCTTTACATTCCCATGTCATTCTATGGCTACTTGGAAACAAACGGCTACGCAAAACACAAATATGCTCCTCCTCTAAAACTGTCCAAACTGCACTTACGATAGTGTAGCACTCTGCCTACGTATTGGACAACCACATTATGAAAACATTTTTATGGCCATTATCCAACTTTACTAAACTTTTGGCTTCAGTTTTTAACCGTTTCCGTTGTACCTGTATTCGTTTTAAGCAACATATCTTAACAACCAATAATCACATTTTCATCAAATAACTTTTATTTCGTAGCGTAGCTTAAGAGTATAATTATGGGTAATTTCAATTGCCTGACATATATAAGATAACAGAGATGTGATGATGGAGGTAGAACTTTTTAAATGACCCTCGTATTTAGACCAGAACATGGCCAGTAAGGTTGATTGGCAACGGCCAGTACCAACTATTATCTTCAATGTTGTAAATTGAAGGGGCTATTCGCACTATGATGGTGCAAATGAGAAAAAATGCCTCTTATTCACACCATGACTGTTCAAATAAAGACGTTTTGATCTTTATTAATCTAAATAAATTATATAAATATGCATGTTTTTTTCTTTGTAATATTTACCCCGTAATTTCCCGCAAGCACTGTCCTCTTTACGGGGCTAAATACCGGGGGGGCGTACAAAAAAAAAGCCGATAGTGGTCAAAATCAAGGACCTTTCTTGGCTTTCTAGTTGAAAAAATCGCCTGGAAAACCAGAAATGTGAGGAATGAACAATCTTTTATACAGGGTCTTTGGGAGCTGTGCTGTCCAAAACAGAGTCTTTCCGAGGAGCATACCCATATAGCCTTTTTGAATTGAACCTAGAATACGTCAAAGTGCGCAGTGATAATGTGCGCATCGACGTAGACATACTTTGCAATGGATTCTGGGATTGCGACAAAAGGTGAATTGCCTTGTGAGTACACCTGAGATGTCGTCCACGAACATCGTTACTGCGCATTTCAAAGCCGTGAAGTGCGCAGTAACAATGTGCACATCAGCGTGATGTCATCTCATGTATACTCGCAAAGGCTTATGGGATTTACCAAAACGGTGAATTTTCAAAACTGGACACAGGACTGTGAAAACTTGACAAGACTATATTTACAAGAGGTGTGATGTAAATTCCCAGCAAACACAAAACGTTTTCGACATCATTCGCAAAAGGTCATAAAAGGTTGTCAGAAAACGTTTAAATGTCGGGTTATATAAAGGGTACATTAATGGTATAAAACGTTTTCATAACATTAAATAACATTTGTTGGTAATTTACTGCACAGCAAACACAAATGTTTTACAGAAAACATTTAAATGTCGGGTTATATAAAGGGTATAAAAACGTTTTAATAACATTCCAAAACATTTTTGAAAACTTGGTACAAAACATTCTAAACAGAATGTTATTTTGGGGTTGAAAAATATTTTGCAAAAAATGTTTGCCCAAAATATTTACAATAACGTTTTTAAAATGTTTTCACGACCTTTGTATAACCCGACATTTAATGTTATTAAAATGTTTTGTAAAAACATTTTAAGAACATTTCTGTGTTTGCTGGGTGCAAATATTTTAACATAATGTTATTTAATTGTTGACAAAATATTTGGCCAAAAAAGTTTGCAAAAATAGTTTACAATGACATTTCGAAAACATTAAAAAAATATTGTTGTAGTGTGTTTTCATACAAAACGTTTTAAAACGATTTCATGACCTTTATATAACCCGACATTTTAATGTTATTAAAACGTTTTTACCTAAACCAAAACCCAAAATATAACTTATTTAAAACGTTTTAAAAACGTTTTTGTGTTTGCTGGGTTTGGATATGTTATAAATTACAAAAATTAATTGGTTAGAATAAAAAACACACATTTTATTTTTAAAAGTCACCCATTCTATTATACAACTTATTATTAAGGATTTCTTCAGCGAAATATTTTAACTTTGATTCACTTAAGGGAAGGGGTATGAACGTTTGGACAGTATTTATTGTGGGATATTAGAGCACATCAGACATATCGAATTGCATTCTGAATACGAAGAATGTCCTTCTGATATCAAATAATTTTGATTTTTTGAAATTGCAATGTAATACACATTTTATGGCAAATCATTAAAATTGATATTTTTGATATTTAACAATACTTGAAGTAAACTTTATAAATCTGATGATTTATACTTAAAGTGTATGTAGGTGGGATGAAAAGCCGACGATCAATTGAAAATTTTGACCTCCCAGCTACACACACTTTAAGAATATATCATTAGATTTATAAAATTTATTTCGAGGGCTGTTATATATCAAATTATCAAATTTTAATAATTTGTTATAAAATGCAGTTTAATTTGTACATATCAAATGAAACACAAAATTATCCCTGCAGCTGAAATGGGATCGCCCTCGTGATGTCACGCGATGTTTTCATGAGGAGCCAATTGGGTGCCTTGTTTGGTTTCAGGCGGGCCAATCACGGGCATCCTTGCTTGGAGCCGTCGGTGGCCATTTTGTTGGCTAAGGCCATTCTCTGTCAGTTTTTCAGCAAGAACGGATGCAGAAATTTTATTTTATTGTGTATAACGGCTAACTACATTTAGAGCATGTACAGATAACGAAGAATCTTCATCTACATTAGATACATTGTATCCTTCAAATGGAGTATTGTTGCACCTTAATATGGCGAGGAGGCGAACCAAAATGCTAGTTGTGAACGGGAAGATTATATATTATACAGTTCTTCACGCAAGTAAAAAATAGCATAAGCAATTATGGAAGCTGTATGCTAACAAGTCCATGTCAAAAATGCTTCTACGAATGGAGCTGCAATAAAGGATAGAGGAAGATCATTCCATAGCTTGATGGAAATGCCAATATTTATTTTGTACCACTGATTTAGCTTATATTATTCTTGGGCAATATGTCCATGTCAAATAATAGAAGAAACAGATGAAGGAAGCGGTTGCAGGAAACTGCAGAATTATCTTGGTGTCATCAATGGATCATTTTAGTGATAAAATGTCAAAAATGCTTCTACGAATGGAGCTGCAATAAAGAGGAAGATCATTCCATAGCTTGATGGAAATGTCAAAATTTATTTTGTACCACTGATTGGGCATATATTATTCTTGGGCAATATGTCCATGTCAAATAATACAAGAAACAGATGAAGGAAGCGGTTGCAGGAAACTGCAGAATTATCTTGGTGTCATCAATGGATCATTTTAGTGATAAAATGTCATACATTAAATGCTGAAGCGATCTGAAGGCAATTGAAGTGAGTGGATTTATCTCGGAGTAGCTAATTAACCAAACTCGTTGCTGCATGAATTATCTTTTAGGTGTCATAGCACATCCGACAACTTGACTTTTGCTAGTTGGAGAAATAACGGCAAACTTTTGCTAGTTGGAGAAATAACCCCAAATTCTATGGGGTAGAATTCAAATTGAAGTGAAATATCGGTCATCATATCAAACTTTTATAGATGGTCATATTAATAAATCAAGGAAATTTGTGTATTTGCAGATAGGGATGCGCAGGTGCAGAGTCCGAATAATATTTATTTACTGGGGAAAATTATTCATCAATTAAATTATTGCAAATTGGCAATGTTTTCAATCAAATTACCTTTTACACTATACGTTTTGTCACCTAACTATTCTCCGACACAGGTTGGGGGGTAGTCTGTTAACATAGGCAGAAGGAAATGCATATAATATATTACCTATTGTTAATGGCTAGTCGAGCGGTTATTACCAAATTTGGTAAAACAAACCTGCCAAATTTTTCTGTATCTATCAAACAAAGACTGGATCTTCATTATCATCAAGTTAAACATGTGTGTGTGATTAAATGTTGTAATAATTGTATCTATCAAACAAAGAGAATAATTTGTCATTAATTGAATTACAGTATCATCTATTATGGCATCCTTATAATTTCACCGCCTCGTACGTTTCGCTTACAGACTGTAGGTAGTTACTAACAGAGGCATAAGGATATGCATATAACATATTACATATAGTTAATGGCTACATTGTGTAGAGTGATTATTATGAACTTATCAAAACAAATTCATGGTAAATGATTTCTTATTCGTATCTATCAAACGAAGTCCAGAACTCTTGTACATTATTATTATGTTTTCATGGTTTTAGTATATTAAGGTGTGTATATGAGTTCTATCATGCGTATTTTTTTATGTATACTATTTTGTTCAGCATGTAGGCCCTATTTTTAATTTTAATTTTTATTTTAGTGGGTGTAAATTTAATATTCTGTGCAGCGCCGCGCCTTGAGGATGTTTTTACATCGTGGGGCGCTTTATAAATCCCATGTATTATTATTATTATTATTATTTCTTCGTTCCAATTACGGCAAATTAACCTTTAAAATTGCAGTTAAATTAAGCACCTTTTGTCCTAGTAGATATTCACTGATAGACCAGGGGTAGTCATTTAAAGAAGCAAAAGAATTTCATATAACATAATTAATGTACATTGCTATAAGAGTGTTATCAAGTTTGGTAAAACAAATGATTTTCTTTTTTTGTACCTATCAAACAAAGAACAATTCTTTGTAGGACAGATTCGTTCACCATGTATGGCAAATTGACCTTATATAGTTTCATTTATTGGTAAATTGGTCACTAAAACATTTGTCCTAGTTGGTATGTACAAATAGGCTATGTGTAGTCCGAAACAGACGGAAATTCATAGATTACATGTATAGTAATGTTTTTCAGTATGTCAGTGTTTTAAATAGGTTATCACCTAGTTGTTACTCCTGAAGCAGAAGGAAATTCACAATTTTACAATGGTAACTCGTTAATAAGTAATAGTAGGCCTATTAAGCTACTAAAACACTCATTCATGATAATTGACAGTGGTCAAAATATGATAAGTAGACACTCACTCGACAGTAGCATAATTATCTCATCTCACATGTTCAGAAGGAAGGAAATTCAAATAATTCAAAACAATCCTTGTGAAGTTATAATAGTCAGTGGGTTTTGTTGTTTTCTTTTCGGGGTTTTCTCGTACGTGAATGTACCAGATGGCCAAAACAAAGCATTGGCAGGCATTCTTTTCCACTAGTACTGCAAAAGAATGCTCACTAGGTAGGAATGTTGATCCAATCAGTCAAGTTAAATCCTAAACTTTTTAGCACCAACATTCGTCACCACCAACAATGGCAGGTTTATAAGTTGGGACAAACTATTTTAAGAACACCATAAGGGAGATTATAAACAAGGAAGGGAAAGACAGCCAAGAGCTCGCCTTATTCGTAAAGCATCAAAATCTCGAGGGGGGCGGGGGGGGGGGTTGGCAATTTCCTTGCATGTGATGACAAGGAACTTGGGTGGCAGTTTTTGGATCATTTTTCTAAAATGATCGATTTAATGTACAGAATTATACATGTACTACATTAATAAATTCGATTTAGTAGTTCCAATATCCGTAGGCATCTACCTACTGGGTATTTGGCATGGGTATATTTACCGATGTCCACTATGTAATCTGAATATGAATATAATTGGAAAATGAGAAAGGTATCAGCCATTTAATTTCTTTTGACGCGCTAGATGACTGCCTAGCGAATTCATGTAAGTCCGCGGCATTTTATATTCTCTCCATTGGTATTATGGAGCTTTTATTTCCTCCTCCGAGGAGATGATCGTGTAGAGGATTGCCTAGCGAAATATTTGTCCATTGGTATATAGAGCTTTTCCTCCTCGATAAGGAGTTGATCGCTAGATGAGTGCCTAGCAAAATAGTTCCCAGTGTGTTAAGGGGAACTCTTGGGTTATAGGCGCAACTAGCTTCCCAGTAATTGTTGGGAGGCTCGGTCGGGTATTTAAAAAAAAAAAAAAGTTGTCCAGAAATCACTATTATTTGGCTGATTCCAGGGAATTTTCTAAAAACATTGCTTGAATAAATTATGCGTTCTTTCTGAATGGCTGACCAGAGGCCCAAATTTTGGTGTAAGTGTTTTCGTCATTTCAGTGTCTGGGATAATGCAGTTTAATTTGTACATATCAAATGAGACACAAAATTATCCCTGCAGCTGAAATGGGATCGCCCTCGTGATGTCACGCGATGTTTTCATGAGGAGCCAATTGGGTGCCTTGTTTGGTTTCAGGCGGGCCAATCACGGGCATCCTTGCTTGGAGCCGTCGGTGGCCATTTTGTTGGCTAAGGCCATTCTCTGTCAGTTTTTCAGCAAGAACGGATGCAGAAATTTTTTATCCCACCCACCACTCCCCATATGTCATATTTGATATCTGTTTAAAATTTATTTCAAGAGTTTGATAGTGTGTCATAAAATTTGAGTCTCGCAGTAGTGAGACAAGGACACATAAAGTGTCGGTCTTCAAATTAAAAGATAATTAGGAATGAGATGAAATACGAAGGAGAAATGAGAATATATTCGATTGAGAGTTCTACGAATTTGAATAATATTCTAATTACATTGAGGTTTGTTGAGTTACATAGTAGTATGACTATTGTATACGGGTGTGAGAGTGTGCGTGAGTATATCACTTTAGGTTCAGTTTCTATCTCAGCACTCAGCAACACATTTTATTCTGTTGCGCAGTTGTATTTTTTTAAATTCTATTTTGTATAATGTGTTCACTCTAATGAGTCTTCAGAAGCATTAACAAAACAGATACAATTGGTACCACTTTCAGTCTTAGGTGGTAATACCCTTCAGTCTTAGGTCGAGTAATTTTAATTATAGCAGGACGGGAGGAATTAACACCAGGTTGGCATGGGATAGCTAGACAGGGGCCAAGTACTATGCCCTCAGATTTTCTTGTTCATCAAAGTATAAATAAAAAATGAAATATTGGGTTCAAGTTTTATGAGGTTGCGCAGCCGGCTGGTTATCGCGTTAATTTCTGTTAAAGGCTGCCTTTTGTATTAGACATGGTATCCTAGTTATGTATTCGAAAAAAAAATCATAAATGTGCAGAGCATGGCACTGTGTTTGCTTGGCGTTGGCAGCGAAAAATAACGGGTTTTGCAATTAACTCCTTCAACATGTTCAAATCGGGTTAATGGTCCACTGTGGTGAAGAGGCCTCAACCGTAAAATTCAGAGGCTCTTCAAATAATCATAAGTGTGGATCTTGCGGTATTTACTAGCAAAGGAAATGAGGGGATCAGAAATAGCTTATTCCATGGTACAGGGTACGGATGTTAACAAGTAGTCCTTGTGGCAGTTTTTGGATCATTTTTCTAAAATGATCGATTTAATGTACAGAATTATACATGTACTACATTAATAAATTCGATTTAGTAGTTCCAATATCCGTAGGCATCTACCTACTGGGTATTTGGCATGGGTATATTTACCGATGTCCACTATGTAATCTGAATATGAATATAATTGGAAAATGAGAAAGGTATCAGCCATTTAATTTCTTTTGACGCGCTAGATGACTGCCTAGCGAATTCATGTAAGTCCGCGGCATTTTATATTCTCTCCATTGGTATTATGGAGCTTTTTATTTCCTCCTCCGAGGAGATGATCGTGTAGAGGATTGCCTAGCGAAATATTTGTCCATTGGTATATAGAGCTTTTCCTCCTCGATAAGGAGTTGATCGCTAGATGAGTGCCTAGCAAAATAGTTCCCAGTGTGTTAAGGGGAACTCTTGGGTTATAGGCGCAACTAGCTTCCCAGTAATTGTTGGGAGGCTCGGTTGGGTATTTACTCCGTTCGAAAAAGTTGTCCAGAAATCACTATTATTTGGCTGATTCCAGGGAATTTTCTAAAAACATTGCTTGAATAAATTATGCGTTCTTTCTGAATGGCTGACCAGAGGCCCAAATTTTGGTGTAAGTGTTTTCGTCATTTCAGTGTCTGGGATAATTTGTATTATATCGTGAATTTCAAACAATGAAAAATATTTGATATCAGAAAGACATGCTTCGTATTCAGAATGCAATTCGATACGTCTGAGGTGCTCTCATGTCCCACAAAAAATACTGTCGAAACGCCATAAACGCTCATTCTAGATCCATTAAACTATTGAAGTATTCTATTCCACGTATTGGTAGTTCAAAAAGATTTATACAATTCTCATAAATACGTAGCTAAATGGCTAAAAAAAAAAAAATTGTTGTAACGTTTTAAATATGTTACCATGGTGACGGGTTTTTTTATTGTCAAATATGAAATGTGTCATTAAAATAGATATTTTATGCAGCAAGTACATCGTTATTTCACCTGTTTTTAATTTTGAGTGAAGTTTGTGTTCTGTAACATAATTATATAGGCCTATATGGAGACAGTATATAAATAGAACAATTTCTCAATTATTGACATGTTTGATCAGGTATACGTTTGACGAACCGGCAAAATTGCTGATTGGATCTGGTTTTTACTTGCTCAGAACAACCAGTGGATACGGGTAGGGCATGTGCGTTCGGTAGCCCTAGATTTGAACCCTTTCCCCGCTTGCCCCCTAATGCCCCCTAATGAGTGGACATGCTTCACCCGGCTGCCCCTTCGATTGCAAAAGTCTAGCCACGCCACAAGGAGGAATAGAACCCGACTAAATAAGCCCGTTCGCAATTCCAGATTATGGTGCATTATGGATCATATTTGCCGATTGAATTGGAGATAAACACGACGAGGATACTGTACATTTCTTAATGGGGTGAACTTTGACGTTTGCATAAAAACGTTTTGTACTGGAATTTCGCTGACAGTTTGGTCTTCATTCTTTCATAATATTTGTATTTCACAGGAAATATTAACATAATAGGAATGAATAAAAAATATGGTTTTGGAAGTGCAAAGTTCGCCGCCATTGCAAACGCACTGCAGCCTCCTCGTGTTTATCTACAACAAATCAACAAATATTACCCATAATGCATCATGATTCTGGAATTGCGAAAGGGCTTATGAGTATGTCTCCCTGCCACTTGGAGGAATAAAATATCACCCAGTTAAATGGGTAAATGAGTAAACATGGTAAAGGAGAACAAAGACCACCAGTGTCGGCACCGCCAGCATGGGAAGGAAATTTTGGATTTTTTTTACATTTCTTTAATTTCTTTAGGATTCATCAGAATGTGGTGATTACGACGGTCGATATAGGTGTGTCGTAAATCGTAACAAAAACATGAAAAGGGAAAGTTTTATCATGTAACTTAAATAGTAAAGATTGCGATATTGATGGGATTTTTTTTTGGACCTGTGTGGAGCTCAAATGTTGAACTTTGACCTTTATACTAATAACTACAGACTGATACTTCATAGGTCAAAATTCCCGGTGCCGCCACTAGCAAATGTTAATCGTGAAAGTGATCACTAAACGAGCCGGGAAATCTTGATTTTCATAATTCGGTCGACATTGTATGAAACTTAGGGAATAAAAATAAAGTAAGTAAACCAATGACAATTATTATATTATATTATATAAAACAATACTCAGTACACTCTTAGAAAAAAGGGTTGGACAGAACTTTTTTTATCCTGTATAACCCTCTCCTAAAATTCTTCTAAAAAGAACCATTTTCCCTTTATCAGCCCTATCCCTACCCCATATAGTCGTAAGTCCATCTCTCATTCTCTCCTGTATTTTATACTACGGAGCCCATGGACTTCGTCCACCCTGTCCACCTGTTTGCTACGCCCCTGGACTTGCGCTTGAGCGACGCAGGGGGTGTCTGAGGGGGAATGGGAATTTACACTGGAGGAAAAGGCTGGAAGACCAAAAAGGCCAGAAAGTAAGCTTTTCCCTAAAATCAAATGAAATTAGCAAAACAAAGCAACTTTACAAAACATAACCAAAAGACAAGACAAGGGAAGGGGACGTGCTTGCGGAAAAGATTAACTATATTAAGAGATAAGTGTTTTTTTGAATTGATTGCGGAAATGTTTGACAGATTTTGAAGCTTTCAGGTTTTTATCTAAAGAATGGGACCTCGTATGTATGGCATGTTCAGAAAAGACTTTGTGATTATTGTCAGCAACCATTCACGCCGTGCCTTTGCCCTGATGTCAGGTGTCGTTTTTAATAGTCTTTTTAATTTTGAAACATGTTTAGTTAATCGTTTGATGTGCTCTCTTTTTACATACTAAGCCACCACTTTCGTATGTTAAGCACTTTTCATCAGCCCATCCCCCAGTACTAAGTACTTGAACACAGTCCTGCCCACCAAGGGCATTATTAGGCTGCCCAGAACTAGTTGACCAGTAAAAGTATGACACCTGTGAAAGTAGAGAGATAAAATAAACACAATTTATAATATGTTTTTACCAGACGAGGCTGGTGAAATTACAAGGTTGAAAATAAACGTCTCACCAGAAGTTTGGAAAAGTATCTTTACCTCAGATTATTTGTAATATGTTCATATCGTGATGCATATCAATGGATAGCTACTTTATTCCCCTTTACAATGGCACCACATTTAAAACAATCACCTTGTCACAGCTGAGTACACGTCTTGTGAATGTAGTGGGCTCTAAAACAGAATAGTTATATTTATCTAGCCTCATATACTTAAGTACATAGATGAATAAAATCATTAACGTATTATAGACATGTTACCTGTGTTCCATCGAGCCATTCATATACGCCTTCTTGTATCACGTCGTTAAGCCCTATCCATACCGCATTACCCGATGCTATCGCTATATGTAAAAAAGAGCAAATGAATGAATGAATCAAAAGCGTGAACAAAATGGAATCAAACATAATAATAATAATAATAATAATAATATTTATTTCTTATATAGCGCAATTACATCAAAAGAACTCAAGGCGCTTTACAAAACATGAAATTAAAAGCACATACATTTGTAAAATATGAGAACAATATTTAAATTTACAATTTTAAAACATACAAATAGTTTTGAGGAAACCAATATATTAAAACCAGTTTAAAAAGACAAGCAAGATATTGCACAGCATGAGCCTAAAAAGGCAAGATCGAACAAAATGCAATTGACTGTGAAATATACATTATAAAACGACAAATAGCAAACAATGCACACAATACATATTGCACAACATAAATGCAACAGCAATTTCGAGATCAAAAAAAGCATAAGCCATGCAACATGCATTTTGCAAAAATTAAATAAAAGAAATGTTACCGCAATACGCATTCACAAGTAAACACAGCGCACGGAAACATAAAACCCTTGGAATGCGATTGCAATTACATTTCACAAAAATCATACAACAAGATATATGAACAATATTTAAATTTACAATCTTAAAACATACAAAACAATATATTAAAACAAGTTTAAAAAGACAAGCAATATATATATTGCACAGTGTAAACCTAAAAAGGCACGATTGATCAAACTGCAATTAACCTACATTATAAAACACGCAAAATAGCAAACAATGCACACAATACATATTGCACAACATAAATGCAACAGTAATTTCGAGAACAAAAGCAAGAAGCCATGCAATATGCATTATGCAAAATTAAATTATGCAAACATCAAAAGAAATGACTTGGAATTTAGCTCACAAACTACGAAATTCTGCTCAGCTTGAGTATGAATACTTGTAAGTGTTGCGCCCATCGATTCACACATGGTCGTTGCCTCATCAAATAACATCGACGTTGTATTAACATAGTAGCATGAATCGTCGTGATAATTCCAATCCTCTAAACATATTCCTGCATATAGAGAATAATAAATGTTTATTGATAAAGAGATGATGATAGATTATGATATTAATAACCGGGAAAAATAATTAATACTGATATAAAAATAACATTAATCTCAAAGCTGTAATTATTTTACTACTAATTAATTAATTCTAATAATAATGCTAATAATAATAATAATACCATAGGCCATCTTAATTAAATAGTTCATCCCAAAGCTCCCGCGTATTAGTAACATATCAATTTGTAAGCGCTCTTTTTTAAAAGTCATAGTTCATTGAATTTACAACCATATGACAAAACAGGCGAAAACAGTAACTTTTTGCACAAGATTTGCAATTTAAAGAGAATTAACCATTGCTCATTCTGGTGACTCTAGTATATGGACAATATAAGTGTGTTTTTTCATTTAATGACATAAAATTTGAAAAATATTGTAAGGAACACTTGAGGTTTTGACTTATAAAACCTATATTTTGGTCAAAAAATGTGCTTGGATAGGTAGTTTTCAACAGATTTTCCACATTCGCCTTGCTATAACATTTAATTGTGTTATCTGTTGACCTAGTGACTAAAAGTGTTTTTAGGGGAAGTGTTAGCTTTCGTTTGATATAAAAAAAATCTGATTGGATGAAACCAATCAAAGAGGCCCATTTTTTACCTAAAAGCTTCACAGCTCCTACATTGCTATGCAATCAACCGTGTAGTGTAATCAAAGACTGTGGTGGAGACATTCGCTGCTTGTTGTTCTCTGCTTGGAAGCTCTTGGACGAAAATGTGTGCTCAGGTGTATCGAGGTGGAACCTGTGCGCATGATGGTTTATAAGAGAATCGTTTTTGTATAGAAACCTTTTCATATGAATCGCCTGCTTTTTGTGCGCTGGTTTATTTTTTTTCAAATCCACTACACAAAAATGTCACGCCATACCTCAAAATAGCCTAAATCGTTAATCTCAATAAAATTCTACATCTTGACCACAGTGCAACCGCCTGGAGAGATGGTCTTGTCATCCCACAGATCAAAAATCAAAGTAAAAAAAATCTAAAAAAATCGCATTGCAAAATTAGGTTTTTTAACTAGGGAAGGGCTTTGAGACGAATTATTAAATTAAGATGGTCTAATTTTGCTAATATTATAATAACTGACCTTTGCATTTAAGTATCTCAAAACGTAAACTGATATGATTATTCCACCCCACAGGCTGTATGCGGATGAAACGAGCTTCAATTGGCGTCGGAAACATATTACAGACTTCAGTGTTTATATCCATGTTCCCCACAAAAATCTAATCAAGCAAAGTAGTGTGAAACAAAACAATAAATTATTGTAGTATTATTTAAACAAATATATTTAACGATTCAGAAGGAACACTACATTTTAGAAGACTTGTACTAACCTCAAAAAAAGTCTTTTCGAGCATTTATATCTCAGATTATTTGTGACATGTTGCATATCAATGAACAGCTAATTTATTCCCTTTTACAATGGCACCACATTTGAAACAATTACCTTTGTAACGGCTGAGTACACGTCTTGTGAATGTAGTGGGGCTCAAATAGAATGTGCCAAATTGACTATTATTCTGTGCTCAAACGACACTTGTCACTAACCTCAATAACTGTGGTCCCCGTGGGTCAGGGAATATACATAATTGTAATAAGTCCGCAAAATTACAACAGGAGGGTGAAAGTGCATAGGAACAATGCCGGAAACTACGTCACGCTATTGTTCGACTAAGGCTACATCATTTTTAACGCATGCGTGTTCGTCAATACAGCTTTAGTCTCCTCCACCTTCGCAACACGGTACGTGGAGTGACTGGAATCACACTGACGGCGGAGGAGAATACTAGCTGGTCAGACAATTTAATTCTATCAAGCATATAATACCTGAACAATCACCGTCTTTTGATCGATTTACTACAGAATATATTGTATACACAAAATATAATTTTAAAATTGTAAACCTGTTAACTTATATACTTGTGTACTAACGTATAAGGACACGTGAATAAAATCATGTAGAAGACAAAATGGCCGCTAATCCGCCTATTGTCTAGACTTAGGCTACATCTTCCGGTTTGTTACGTAATACTAGGATGCCCATCCGTTTGTATCGATCCCTGATTACAAGCACCTTAATTGTCTCATACTACACATGACGTGGGTGGGTGTGATGGGGTACAATGTAAGTACTTAAAAGTGCAGTCGACACTCATAGTTCCTTTCTTGCAAATGACAAAGTCGTTCAAACTCGAACTTTTATGTATCGTATATTGATACACAGGAAAGTTGTAGTGAATTGACGTATGCACAAAATCGTACCATAGCATTCTGTAGGCTGAGATCCATCACATACGACCAACTTATGTTATTCAGACCATACATAATCTGATATAACGACACCCACTGATGGACAGAACCATTTGATATTCCTTGCGTTACAATACCTCCTAGTATAAATAAACAAAGGAAGCAAATGTTTGACGGTAACTGTATGTAAGTATACAAGTATTGACTGCTTTGGTTGGACGAAACAGGCATAGAATGGAACCTTGTGGCACACATGCATGTATGTTACATGGATTTGAAAGAAAAATATCAAACCCTTCGATCAGAGCATTTGTTGTGAGATCATCACGAGCCTATTATAATAGTTTTAAACATGCCTTGAACATACTGCAGTCACAATTTGGTTAATACCGTTGTGGACAAAAATTCTTGTTATCGTTAAAAAACTGAATTTATATTCGATCCACGTTTTATGAGTTGAAGAAATCTCAATTCCCTAGCGATATCGCTTGACACGTGAATGCATCAACCAATCGTTTCATATCATCTGGATCTATTATTTTTCTAATTAAATTACCTTTCTGGATCATTAACTTTCGGAGATGAATAATTCAAAGCAATAATTATTGACAGCAATGGATGTTCTAAAAATTTGTCTTGTGGCCTTTTGAATAATTGAATCAGCTATCTTCGACTATAAATACGTATTTATAAATACGCACGTGACCCATGGGCAAGACATACCACGACCAGCAAGCGTGACCAAATCCTCATGCCATTAACATTGATAAGAACTTTTTAGATATATATCATCAAAGTTAAGTATTAATTGAATAGTAAAATTATTGCACATGGGGGAGGGGATTCCAAATGTGCAAAATTCGGCGATTACCCATCGTTTTCCAAAACTAGTGCATCGCAATCGCTCGGCGATCGAATATAAATTCAGCTTAAGGGAACTGGAATGAGCGTTTTGAGCGTTTCGACAGTATTTTTTGTGGGACATGAGAGCACATCAGACCTATCGAATTGCATTCTGAATATGAAGAATGTCTTTCTGATATCAAATAATTTTCATTTTATGAAATTCACGATCTAATTCAAATCTTATGACAAATTATTAAAATTTGATATTTTTCACATTTTTGCGATATAACAGTCCTCGAAGTAAATTTTATAAATTTAATGATATAGTCTTAAAGTGTATGTAGCTGGGAGGAAAAGCCGACGATCAATTGAAAATTTTGACCTTTCATATTGAAGATATAGATTTTTCCCCAAAAGACTTAATTTTTTTCGTGTTTTGGGGAAAAATCCATATCTTCACTACGAAAGGTCAAAATTTTCAATTGATCGTCGGCTTTTCATCCCACCTACATACACTTTAAATATAAATCATCAGATTTATAAAATTTACTTCGAGTACTGTTAAATATCAAAATATCAATTTTAATGATTTGCCATAAAATGTGTATTACATTGCGAATTTCAAAAATGAAAATTATTTGATATCAGAAGGACATTCTTCGTATTCAGAATGCAATTCGATATGTCTGATGTGCTCTAATGTCCCACAATAAATACTGTCCAAAGGTTCATACCCCACCCCTTAATGGATGTACACGCAGTCAAAACTGTGCCTGCACTTTTAGCCAATCAGATTACAGAAATCTAAATATTTTATTTATATAATTAGCTTTATGAAACAAAGTTAAAAACCGTGACAAAGCTACATTTGAAATACGGTACCCTTAATACAGAATTAATTGATGGTGCATTCATACAAAGAATACTATTAGAGGATAAAGCCGGAGTTTATTATAAACATCTAAAAAAAAGTAACTAATCCGCGTTAAATACTGGCCATTATTCAAGAACGGGCTATTGTATTACAAATCTGTAAAATGCGTTGGAAGCAGAATTTATTTCTGCGCATTTTGACACCTCATTTGATACGATAGCCCAGAAAGCAATAAAACACCAGTCAATTTAATGTAGGAATGTCCAGATTCGAAAGTCGCACTTACATACAAATTTTTACAATACAAAAACATTCAGATATCATTACACAGATTTCCTTTCATTGGACTGATGGCAAAATCAAAACAATTTACTGCAACTTTCAAATCTATTTAAATGTACGCTGTGACATCAATATTTAGTCAATTGCTGCAAATGAGGTATCAAAATGTGCAGAAATAAATTCTGCTTCCAATGCATTTTACAGATTTGTAATACAATCACCCGTTTTTGAATAATGGTCATTATTTATGGGGGGTTAGTTACTCTTTTTTGAGATGTTTAGTTAAAAACGTGTACCCATGAAACAATATCATAGCTGAGAGTTGATGAAATACAATTTACAAACCTATAATTTGTTCGACGCCCAGGTCCACCTGTATCCACTGTTCTTGGTCATTAACTAATGCCGCCCAGACGGTAGCCTGGTTTAACCGTGCGTGGTATGGTAAGGAATCCAGACTGAGGTATGTTGATGCTGTAAGGCTGTCATCTGGAATTTTACCATCCTCCATGCCCATCGGAATGCTACAATCTGCAATTATTTTGGCAATGGAAGTTACTTTGTGAAAAAATAAATAGATTGTACTATAAACAAAGACATAGGGAGGTGGGCAATAATTATGAGACCCGTGGAGCAATATTTAGCAACCCAAAACGGACGAGGAAAATAATTTTCGGCGTGTCAAAAGGAGAGTGTCAAGCGATGTGCACACAGGGGTGTGTTCGCATTATATATCGATATCTAGACCACACTGATTTCCCTAATAGTTGGCTTGTTCAAAAAATGGCGGCGGTCAAGGGGTTGGTAAACAATATTTGACTCATAATAATTATACCTAAACAAGCAATTGTTCCCCTCCCCGATATTCGACAAGCGACTTTTCTTTTTTAATTATATTATATTATATTGATTTTAAAATTATGGAACGTACCTTTGTCACAATATTCTCTGAAATAGCCACAGGAGCAGGAGCAAGTAAAGGAACTAAAACCGTCTTCACATGATCCACCATTAAGACACGGGCTCGAAGCACATTCGTCAATATCTGTAAGGCAAACGACAAGTATCAAATGATAATCAAGGAGTCGGCGACCTTCACGTGGTCTCCCCTGTTAACTCGCTAAAACGAGAACGAACGTCGACAATGAGTCAAGGAAGAAAGCGACATATCGCTAGTCAACGCAGTGTTACCCAGGAGCAGCGCCGTGACCCTGAGCCCTGCTTCGCGTCCTTCTCAGGACGGACAGCTACTGCTGTCGAAGGTTACGGTGTAACGACGTTGCAACTGAACGTAGAAGGCCTCACCTCTGCCAAGATGAACATCATTGAGCAGCTGTCAGTCAACAACAAAGCCATTGTGATCCTTCTCCAAGAAACACACCGTGAAACCAATGAAAAGCTAACTCTACCTAACTTCTCACTGGCAGGCTACATCCCAAGCAAACACCATGGACTAGCAACCTTCATCAGCCAAGACACAGATGACTGGTCTCTTGAGGCCCAGTCCTCACCCGACTCTGATACTGAATGGATCGCAGTGAAAGTGCTTGACATCAACATCATCAATGTGTACAAACCACCTCCAGTACGCCTGACCAACACATCTCTACCTTATTATCCAGCACCATGTGTATACGCAGGAGACTTTAACTGCCAGCACACTGACTGGGGCTACTCTCGCTGCAATAGTGATGGGACTTGCCTCGCGGAATGGGCTTCTACCAACAACCTGACCCTCTTGTTCAATCCTAAGGAACCTGACAGCTTCTTCTCAGGACGATGGAATACTGGCACCAACCCAGACCTGGCTTTTGCTGAACCCAGCCAAGGAAACCAACTCCCTGTGCGTAAAATCCTGGACAAGTTCCCAAGATCTCAGCACCGACCATCTCTGATAACCCAACCTGCTCTGGTGTCTCCAACAGCTAGCAAACCAGTAAAGCGGTGGAACTTCCGGAAAGCAAAGTGGGACAAGTTCTCTGCCGAGGTCGACCAGCGTGTTACCAAACTACCACCACCAGAGAGTGATGATATTAACACCACATACTCAGCTCCTGTAACTTGCTCATAGATGCAGCCAAGTTGTCGATCCCAAGGGGATACCAGAAGAGCTACATCCCATGCTGGGACGATGAGTGCCAAGCTCTGTATGAAGACTTTACCTCGGCTCCATCGAAGGAAGAATCTGACTCCTGCGCTTCCACTCTCCTCACAAGACTGGATGAGAAACGCAAAGAACGCTGGATCGAGACTGTGGAATCAATCGACTTCACCTACTCAAGCAGAAGGGCCTGGCAAACCGTCAACCGCCTGACAGGCAGATCAACACCAAATGCCGGAAAGTGTCCAGTAACTGCGAACGCCATCGCCAGCGTACTTGTGAACAACGGCCGCTTCACCAACCCTGACCGTGATCACTCCAGGCGGGTCAAGAAGGAAGTGTCCAACCTTTGGAAGATGCCATCCACCTCCGATCTCTGCAGCGACTGGATGAGAAACGCAAAGAACGCTGGATCGAGACTGTGGAATCAATCGACTTCACCTACTCAAGCAGAAGGGCCTGGCAAACCGTCAACCGCCTGACAGGCAGATCAACACCAAATGCCGGAAAGTGTCCAGTAACTGCGAACGCCATCGCCAGCGTACTTGTGAACAACGGCCGCTTCACCAACCCTGACCGTGATCACTCCAGGCGGGTCAAGAAGGAAGTGTCCAATCTTTGGAAGATGCCATCCACCTCCGATCTCTGCAGCGATTACACCATGCAGGAAGTAGAAGATGCTTTGAAACTACTCAAAGCAGGTAAGGCACCTGGACCAGACAGTATCCACCCAGAATTCCTCCATCATGCTGGCTCTGCTGCAACCAACTGGCTATGCAAGTACCTGTCATCCTGTATGAAACGATGCAAGATACCAAAGATTTGGCGCAAGGCAACTGTCATCGCACTGCCCAAACCTAATAAGCCAAAGGATGACCCTAAGAGCTACCGTCCAATCTCTCTTCTCTGCATCCCCTACAAGATACTGGAGCACCTGATCCATAGCCGTATCAGCCCGATTGTAGACCCACAGCTTCCTCACGAGCAGGCCGGTTTTCGTCGGGGCAGATCAACAGTGGACCAGGTCACCCTCCTCACCCAAGACATCGAAGACAGCTTTGAAGGGAACCAGAAGACTGGTGCTGTATTTGTAGATCTGACAGCAGCATACGACACCGTTTGGCATAGAGGCCTGATATGCAAACTCCTCAAGCTCATACCAGACAGACGGATGGTGTCCTTCATCGTGCAGCTAATCTCGAACCGCAACTTCACTCTTAAGACCAGCGACGGCCAAGCTAGTAGACCACGCAGTCTGAGGAACGGTGTGCCACAGGGCTCCGTCCTAGCACCCCTCTTATTCAACATCTACATCCATGACCTGCCCAATACCATTGCTAAGAAGTATGGATACGCAGATGACCTGGCAATCCTGAAGTCGAACAACTCTTGGGACACAATTGAGAGAGCGCTCAGCCTAGATATGGATACCCTAGATACTTACCTCTACCAATGGCGGCTCAAGCTGAGTGTTGCTAAGACTGTCTCCTCTGCCTTCCATCTCAACAACAGGGAAGCCAACCGAGAACTCAATGTAACCATCAAGTCAAAGCGACTGAACTTCGAGGCGTGCCCCACATACCTAGGAGTGAAACTGGACAGAGCCCTCACCTACCGGCAGCACTTGGTTAATCTAAGGGACAAGGTCACAGCAAGATGCGCATTGATTCGTCACCTAGCCGGCACCAGCTGGGGAGCAAGCGCCAAGACCCTCAGAACATCAACCCTGGCCTTGGTATACACACCAGCAGAATACTGTGCCCCAGTATGGAGCAGGAGCCACCACACCCACCAGGTAGACACTGGTCTAAATGAAGCAATGCGCACTGTGTCAGGATGTCTGCGACCAACTCCAACCGAACAGCTTCCGGTCTTAGCAGGAATCCCTCCGCCGGACATCAGAAGGAAAGCAGCCTCCGTAGCTATAGCACTTCGATCTGAAGAACCAGGACACCTCCTTCATGACACCCTGTCAAGAGCTAGGAACAGTGAGGGGGGGAAAGCAGGAGATTGGTATCCAGGAAGCCGTTTGCTCAGCAAGCAATAGTCTTGATGAAGACGACACAGCCTAACCAGACAGCCAAGGACTGGACAGCTAAGGCATGGAAAGACCAATGGCTTCAGTCTTCCTCACCACTCCAGCGCTTTGTCACAGACCCAACAGACACCATCCCAGGCTTCAATCTACCCAGGTGTGCATGGACAAAATTAAACCGCCTGAGAAGTGGAGTTGGACGCTTCAATGCCAACCTGTTCCAATGGGGCTTAAAGGAAAGCCCAGCTTGTGAGTGCGGTAGTGAGGAACAAACAGCCGACCACATCATCTCATCCTGTCACCTCCATAGACCACCGAATGGTATCTCCGGCCTGATTGAAGTCGATGAAGCCACCAGGGACTGGTTGATGCGTACTGGGCTTGAAATTTAATGAAATTTATGTTTTGGCTTTTTATATCTTGTTTCTTCCTGACATACGCAAGAAGAAGAAGAAGAAGAAAATAAATCAAAATTTCAAAATTAAATGGTAAATTTTCAAATTCTCATATTTGGAATCAGCATGAAAAATGCATTGAGTATAAACAAGCCTAGCATTGTTCAGTGGTTCTTAAGACACAGCTCTTGATATTATGAGAAAATAATGGGGGAAGTTAGCTGTACCAGTATAATCAGTTATACCTGTGGACCATTTGACCTTTATGTCTATAGCTCAAGAACTGTACATCGGATATAGGTCAAACTATACTTTTTCTGAATCCTAATAATGAGAAGAATACAATTTTTGTATCCATATTTCTCCCGTTCCATTTTTTCTCCTTTTTGAATATGTTGTTCAAGGGGGCGTTTAGAGTCAATAGCAGGCAAACATATGGGTGTTTCAATTTTGTTTAGATGTATCTATTATTTTACTTAAATTGACTAGTATTATATGCTGGTATTTCTCTATTCCTCTCTCATTGCATGTTGAACATTGTCAGTGCAATTGAAATCGGACATCTTTCTTAAAATGTAAAGAACAATATAAAGTTAATTATCTTTGAGGTTCATGTATTCAGGCAAGTGGAATAACAGTAGCATATTTTTCAGTTCTATTCATTAAACTAAAAAGATACAGTGTGCATGTGCTTCTTATTCTTAATATCAGTACATAATATCTGATAGCAGTTCATTAGCTAAGAATATTGAGTTCTTAAAGTAATAATATATCAAAACAAATGTTTTGGATGTTTTCCCATTCCCGAGAAAAAATTTACACACAAGATGGAAATATCAGGCCTTGGGATCTCCTTTATAGAACTTATGCCATTCCTCGTGCGTCAGATTTATGTGTCTCAATATTTTAAGTGCAAACACCGCTCGGTCATGCTCCCCTCGGCCTCCGACCTCATTTTGGACGAACTTATAGCTATAATGTGGGTATGGCTGAATGGGTGTAGGCAACTTACAGCAATAGTCTGTCCTGTTCAACAACGTATCCAATGATTCTCTCGTCCAATTGGTTTGATTTAGTAACGGTATTGGATTGGTTGTAAACCACCACTTCTCTGTCATATTATTTCCAGGAGGGCATTGCCTCAGCATCATTTCATCCGGTGACACATCAACCATTATGTGACGAGTAGGGGCTACGATTTTCTGACAAAAACAAATATCGTCATATGGAAGAGACCATTTAACGCGGTTTCCATCTGAAGGGTCCGGCCTTTTTACGAGAAGACAAACGTGGGCATCAACATCTGTAAAATGAAAGATACGCAATCTTGTATTTCCCTTATGTGCCAAAGATAACAATGGGTCGCTTCAAATATTTGATTTTGTTTCGGTTTTTCTTTGTAATATTTATGATTATATTCAAAGCGCTAGGCAGTGGACGTTGGGACTTATCAATCCCATATTTTGTTTGTTTCCGCTATCCAGCAGTGTGATTGATTATCATCATTTCGACAACAACTTTCATAAACAATGCAATACGCACACTTCATCTTGTAAGTTCAATGATCTACCCAGTCCAGTATAAGGTGGAAAATGCCTGCACCAAAATGCATGGATCTTACATCATGGCACAACTTGGGTCATTTTGTCAACTTATGATGGTATAACAAACTTGTGGTTAGCGATTATTTAAAGAGGAAGCCCCGTCAGAGCAGTTCTTCTGGGGTGAACCAAACCTGCCTGGGTATCAAATTAATCAGTGACAAGGTTATCTCTGAATTTGGCAGTTGCTAATTGATACAATAACATTAAAACATCAATTAGCACCTTTCAAAGCGATTACCTTGTCACTGATTAATTTGATAAACAGGCAGGTTTGGTTCACCTCAGAAGAACTGCTCTGACGGGGCTTCTTTTTGAAAGAAAGATGGCACATGACATTGGATCGGACTCATGAGATAACAAAGCTTATAACAATTGGACAGAAGATAATTATTTAAAACAATAAAGGTGCAATCAAGCAAAATCAGTCTGAAGTCGGGCATATTCAATTGTCAGTTTTTTACACTATTGTATAAGGCATTTGCAAAGCCACATTTTGCAGAAAACCATTGAATATTCAATTATAAAGATATGAACAGTTGAAGTGTTTCCAAAACAATATGCAATAAAAGAAATCATTGGCTTTGTTTGGCTCTATCTGAAAATCAATTTATCCGACTAACGACTGATTTTGCTTGATTACATTACATTATAATAATAGCTGAAAATATTTTTTGTTACTTTGAATTATCCAATTGAGTCTTAGAAGTACAAAAAACACTAACCTCAAAAATAAATTTAAACTTACCAACCAAGGAGATCATAATTAAGATTGAAATAAAGTGAAGATAGATCGTCAAAACGGATACGGCACTAGCCATCCAGGGAAGGCGCACAGGAATCATCGTCTTGCACTAACTTGAGCAATTTGAAAACAAACAAGGTCTTCTATCAAACCAAATAATGTGCATTAGGTGGAGTCAGCTGCGTAGTTAATAAAAAGTTCAACTATATAATTTCCAGTTTGATGACCGCAGAAGATGTGGTGCTCATGCGCTGCTAAGGCCTGCGAGTCATAATAAATTAATTACTAGTAATCAGGCAACGTTATTCTGATTAGTCATTTTGTTATTATCATACAACAATGAGATTGATCATCATTCATGTATAACAATAATTTAGCGAATACTAAATATAGGGTTCTTTAATTGAAAAATGTCCACGCTTTATTGAACGGCGAGGTAGTTGACGTTCTGACTGTAACTAACTTCATTAAAAACACATCATGCAGTTATTGTTGCCTACGTACATGTATGCACACAACACAGGGGCATTCACAATAGGCAATTGACCCCTACTGGTAGCGCTGTGTTGTAGATATAGGAGATGAATTAGTTAGCGTCATATATCAAAAAGTATAAAAGCTATGATTTTAGTACTTGCTCTATGTTTCAATTACTTATTCTTTCCAAAATATCTGAATTTTCAACCCGGTACATACATTAATAATGGAGGACCATACATATGTATGAGAAAGAAATCCTACCGTTATATCCAAACTCCCGTTTTATTCCAGTGCACATTTTGCTTCACCGGGGCGCCCTGGCTTGGTCGTATTTGGAAGATGGGTGTCACGAAACCGTAATAGGTACAAATTTAGTACTTTCTGCCAATCAAGTATGGTTGATTCTCTACGTGTCAATCTTTAAATCATTAGCATAGTCCTTATAATAACGGGAGACCGCCTTGATGAGTAAATGACAGCAAACCATTGAAAAATACAAAACTCGGTCAGTGGAGCTCCGCCCGTACAAGTCAATAGCGTCATTGGATTGATATTATCACGTGGTAATAAATTTGAATTGGACAATCGATTACTATAATGGTTTAGTACTGCATATCTCGGTTTAATCTTCACTAAGCGGGTTTATGGCTGGAAAGGTCACGGTGAATTTGCCGTGGACATAACTGCACTATGACGGGAAAGAACATTCCTCTTAGTTCTCTTAACTAACGTGTGCATTAATTTTTAAGCTGATAAAATTCTAACAAGACATGTTACCATCCAGTAGATCCGTCGGTCAGCATGCACCAGTGAAAATGGGTGAAAAATTTCAGTGTCCATAATCTCCTACATATAGGAGGTAGTGTATATTTCAAATAGAGTCACCCATTCTTATGATTGTCGTCCATAAGTGGCTTATGGATTTGAACCACTCCTCCCTATGCCATATATAAATTCGCACAGTCCCATGTCCCTAATATGAAATTTAAAAACAAGAAATTTAGTTCGGCGTTCGACAGAAGTGGTTCTGGAACCCATCCCGCAACTAGCCGGTATCGTGGACACAGCACACTAGTCCAGCGCGCTTATCCATTCGGCCACCTAACTTATTGGTAGCCATCTCGAATTTTAAATATATAGGCAACTCCAACATATCGAGTCAGAAAACGTACCATATTGTTAAATTGCGTGTTCTACATGCTATGCTTATTTACAGTAAGCCAAAGAATTAAGGTACCAGTTATTTTCACCCCTGTGTATCCTAAATAAAGACAAATATGTCAAAATTAAAACAAGCAGCCAATACCTGTACTGTTGAGCTCTGATTTAAGATCTTATTTGTTGAAATTGGTTGAGAATTAAAGAAACGGTGATCTAAAATCTAATGAAGAAACGAAATCAAAAGTTGCACTTCTGTGTTCTAATCAATGAAAGCACGACGCTAGTTTTAACGTGCTAATCAATGGAAGCGCAGCGCTTGTTCTCTTGTTCACGAACGTTTTATGTACAAATCAATAGGGCATTTAAGGTTACACGAAGAAACGTATAAAAAACGTATAAAAGACGTATAAAGTTGTTCTCTAAAACCGCGTTTTCTCAGCAATCAAATATCGCAGTGAGTCAAATGTTGGTGCATGGATGTATCTTTACATTATTTTTGTGTGTTTATACAAATTTTTAGAATCCGTTTGCAAATCCTTCGTTTAAATCATTTTTACGCACCATGTTCACAAGATCAAAAACGCGTTCCATGCAGTTTTTTTCAAATGTTCGCTCCGTATAAAACCACGCCGAGTGATTGTTTTCTTCTTTTTTGTATTGTACTACAAATCGACCAAAGAAATAATGTTGCCATGGGGAAGAACCAAATACAGTACCGATTAAATTTTATAAGCCCGTTTTTGGGAACAATTTTCGAGAATCTTGTACCACAAAACACTGTTATGTTACATTATCGATATCTGGATTGTGGAACATTAATTTTGATTTCTAACTGCTTACATTATTTCTCAAATGTCTGTCGCTTACTTTACCATTTGAATTTCACTCTAAATTTAAGCTACTTTTGCCAAAAAAACGAGGTTTTTCGCCATCGATACCTCCGACATTTACAGCGGTAATGAGTGTGTTTATCATAAGAGCCTGTAATGCACTATTCCATAATAGTCGGTTTGAGATCAATCAATTTCATATGTCACTCAGTAGCTCAGTCGGTTAGCGCGCCGGACTCACGTTCGACTACATAATTATTGTTTTGAGCTGGAAAACTTTGGTACGTGTTCGAGTCCCTATGTGGTCCATTCCATTCCATTTATTTTATTTTATTTTTCTCTCACTTTATTTCTATTTTCTTGTTCGTTTCTTTCTTTCTGACTGCAGCGATTGATTGTTTTTTCCCGGTTTTTTCATTATATAATTCAGGAATTTTTAGGCTATACTAGTCTAATAGGCGCGGCCTATGAATATATTTTTAGGGCTACAAATTAGATTAACAAAATATTGGTTGTTTGTTTTGTTATTGTTGTTGTAGTTATTGTTGTAGGCATATATATATTGCATAATCAGGGTATAGACCTACTAGGCCTATTATAGCCTTTTAGAAGCATTGATTTATTTCACGACAGATATCATCCAGGATAATTTTAAAAATTTAAAATTTAGAAAATCCAAAGGAAAATTGCCGAAAACGGCTGCCCACAATCAACCCCGCCCCATCAGCCCATATGGTCCTATCATGGTCGCCCCTCCCTATCCCTGCAACATAGGACGAGTCGCGGTTTGTCCGTGACTCTAGTTCAGATTGATACACTATTGTACGCGTGAGTTCATAAATTTATGCATGGCTGTTTCCATTATTAACTTACGCCCCTCTGGAATCAAGCCTTGAAAATCAATTGTATTTAACCTTAATGCAGCAAACTGCAACTTTAAAATTGATATCTTCCTTGGGTTTTGGGATCGCCGTGTCTTTATTTCTTGAACAATCTCAACGAATGAGGTCTTAAATTCGAGCTAAAAGATGCAGCCATTGGCTGCTGGTTCCAATTATGACATATCTGTCTTTGTTTAGGATATACAGGAGGTGAACATAACTGGTACCTTAATTTTTGGCTTACTGTATATTGCGCAATACATACACGTGTTTGTATTTCCCGCAAGTACCGGAAGTTGCATTAAGAACTGTGTTCGAACTTAATTTTGAAGCTGACAGAAGTAGGTGTTTTTTAGATTGTTCCAGTTTGCACCAAAAATCTGCATAGAACCCCTAAAATTAAAAAATAAGATTTCCATGGCAACGACAACGGCCATCTTCTGAGGGGTTCTATATAAATTTTACAGTCTTTTTTCAGTATTCATTTTCACTAAATTAACAAAAAACAATGGCGTATACAAAATTTAAATAAAATACTCTACCTAAATCAATTGTGAAGTAAAGTAGGTATCAAAAATCGTTAAAATATATGTATAGTTAATATTCATCTGACGTGGGATGTTTTTGATGGGATCATTTATTAGTTTTTCAAGCAAAATATCACGTACAACCAAATTTTAGGCTTAAACAGCTAAATGTGATATCATGCTAATGTATACAGATGCTTTTGAGTCATTCTCAACTTTGATTATCCCTCTTACAAAATTATTCACTTTTATAGCATTTGTATAGCTTTTTCGGATATAAAATGTATCTATTAATGACAAAATTGGTGGCGCTATTTAGTTACTGGAAATTACTCTTTTAAGCTTTTAATACAGATAATTCCTTTTATTGTTTGATGAAATATCTTTATAAAATTTCCTTGTTGCTTGTTTCACCTATTCCAGCTGTTTTAATGGCAGTATTAATCACCTACCCCTTGCAAATAAAGAAATATGATTTAGGATAAATAGCGCCATCTGTAGTTTGCATTTAGTTAATAATGAAGCCAATAGAGGTTATCCACTTCACTCATGTGTGACTTCTAACAAAAGGCGCCGATTCCCGTAGTATTCCTTATTCAAAACAAATCAATTCATGACCTCGGAGTTACCTGCATGACTCTTTGCGGGCTATTTTGAAACAGTCATGGTTGCACATGCAGGTACTTCTTTTGAAAGTTGTAAACAAGGTATAGCAGTCGTTGATAGGATATGCAGCTTATAGAGCACGGATAACCTCTATTCTATATGCATCAAACAACCGTGGGGCTGTTGTGGATTTGAACTGGAATAACCCAAGAAAGTGCATCAGGTGGAGTCAGCTGCGTTAATAAACAAGTTCAATTGATTTCCAGTTTGATGACCGCAAATGATGTGGTACTCATGTTCACCCATGCCATCATGATCCCAAGTCATGCGAGTCATATTAATAAATTAATTGCTAGTAATCAGGCAATGTGATCCTGAGCAGTAATTTTGTTATTATCATAAAATAATGAGAATTTTATGGATCATGTATAAATAATAAATTAGCGACAATATGCAAAATCAGTAAGTGGAAACAAGGAGATCCAAGGCAGACCTGTTTTCTTGTGTGAAAGGTGAAAATAGCACCATTTTGAAGTCAACTGTGCGAGTATTTATTGCAAAGGATATAAAAGTCTTCAGAAACTTTCTGAGCGATATGTATGAGTGATGTTGTCTCTATTGTGTGTCGACATTTGGTAGAAATAGGATACTGTTAACCATAGGCATCATTCCCGGTGGGACAGGGGGGGCGTGTCCCCCACCTTACGGCAAAATGGCCCATTTTTGGTTCTTTTCAGCCACTTTTTGACAATTCAGGCCGATTGTTCCCTCCACATTTCAAGCAAGATTGGCGCTAATGTTGTTAACATAGTTTACCATATTTTTCATCGCTACTAGTATCAGTTGTTCAACTTTATACTCATCCACGACACATAACATACTCACAATGCATAAATATATTCCAATTTAGCAGCTGGGCCGTGTATCATGCTACACTAAGAGTCTGTTAAGTAATTTGAAAGTAGTGTAGACACTATGACTATGCATGTGTTCAGTGGCGCAGATTTATTTTTGACATTTTTGACAAATATTTGGCGTTTTGAATCTAAACTGATGCAAAAGTGGAATAACTGTGCGCGAAAAAATTGGCACTTTTTATGGTAAAATGGCCAAATATGAGGTCAATTTGGTCAGAAACTCACATACAGGCTTCAACATTTGGGGAGGATGATTGTATGAACCATCCCCCCTATGCATGTGTTCGAGTCTTTTGTTTCTTATGGAATGGTGTTAATTCGTTTTTGTTCGAATTTTGGGATTTTCTCCACAAAAGAAAGTTTCTTTAACGAAGTGCTTATATTGCCTACATCAGCATTAAGATTCTACTAGTGGTATGGTTTTTTTCGAAATGTGCCAGCAGGACATAAACCTTTATGGCATCGATTCAATCATGTAAATCTATCATGAATCTTACATAACAATAATAACGTCCCAGCAAAAACAAAACGTTTTCGACATCAATTGCAAAAACAGTGGCGTAGTACCATCAACCATGTCACAGACTTCAAGTACTTGGGTTCCAAGATGGGCTCTACTGCTGGAGACCAAAAAAGAAGGAAAGCACTAGCCTGGGCAGCTTTCTGGAAACTGGAACGCCTTTGGAGAAGCCCATCCCTGCCAATCGAAACAAAAATCAAGCTGTTTGAGACAACTTGTGTTAGGCCTACTGTCTTTCTGTACGGGTGCGAGTCATGGGTAATCACATGGAAAACCAGATCAATGCCTTTGCAACATCTTTACTACAGAGTCATGTTAAACATCAAGCATGTGGATCGGATTCCAAATGAAACCATCTACAATCTGACCAACACCACTCCACTGGTTGCCAGAGTCAAGATTCATCAACTCAAATTCTCAGCCATATACTGCGTCTTGAATACAGACGACGAGCCTGTGAAACAATATGCCCGTTATATTCCACCACATGGGAAGAGGAAACCGGGACGGCCGCGCACACTGTACTTACAGTATGTTCTGCATCTCCTGGGAGACACTGAAGGGATGATGCAGCCCAAACAAAATTGTTTCGCTTGCCCAAGATCGCATTAGTTGGAGAAAGCTTGTAGCCGACTGATGATGATGGCGTAGCGACTGGGGGTGGGGGCACGTAACCTAGCCAGCATTAGGGGCGCCGAATTGACCAATTCAGTATGCGATTCTGCACCCAATCCAAACAAAGTCAAAAGTTTCGTGCATTTCAGCAGAAAATCATATGAAAAATAAAATCAATTTTAGACCGATATTCAACTTCATTATAACTAAAATTAATTAGTGGTAGGAAGGGGGGGGGGGGGATTATGTATCCTTAACCCTGGGCGCCACAACCCTAACTATGACATTGTTCGCAAAAGGTTATAACAGGTTGTCAGAAAATGTTTAAATGTGGGGCAAAAAATGTTCGCAAAAATAATGTTTAAAGGTTTTTTTTTGGTATTTGATGGGGTACATATGTATGCAAAATCATATCAAACATTGATATTACTTTAAGGGCTGGGGTATGAACGTTTGGACAGTATTTATTTTGGGACATTAGAGCACATCAGACATATCGAATTGCATTCTGAATACGAAGAATGTCCTTCTGATATCAAATAATTTTGATTTTTGAAATTCGCAATTTAATACACATTTTATGGCAAATTATTAAAAATTGATATTTTGGATATTTAACAGTACTCGAAGTAAACTTTACAAATCTGATGATTTATACTTAAAGTGTATGTAGGTGGGATGAAAAGCCGACGATCAATTGAAAATTTTGACCTTTCGTATTGGAGATATGGATTTTTTCCCAAAACACCAAAAAAAAATAGGTCTTTTGGGAAAAAAATCCATATCTTCAATATGAAAGGTCAAAATTTTCAATTGACCGTCGGCTTTTCCTCCCAGCTACATACACTTTAAGAATATATCATTAGATTTATATAATTTACTTCGAGGACTGTTAATATATCAAAATTTGAAAAATATTAAATTTTTATAATTTCTCATAAAATTTGTATTATATTGTGATTTTCAAAAATGAAAATTATTTGATATCAGAAAGACATGCTTCGTATTCAGAATGCAATTCGATAGGTCTGAGGTGCTCTCATGTCCTCAAAAAATACTGTCGAAACGCAATAAACGCTCATTCTAGATCCCTTAATGATAGCGTAAGTTTTCTGTCATGGTTGTAAAAATTAATATATATACCATTAGATACAAACTAAGTAGGAACGGTTGCCTTGCCAAAGTTCTATACTTTTAATTAGTTTCTTAGCTCACCTGTAATGGGTTTGAGCACTCTATAATTCCAAAGTTAGTCACTTGTAAAGTAAACTTGTTATACCATTAGATATGTATAATATTTGGAATGTTAATATCATTTTGACAAATTTTAAATTACAATGAGAAATACTGTGCTTTTGTTCTATCTGAAAATTGAGTATTTTGTAAAAAAGATGAGAATTCATTTTTTGAGTGACTCCTTCGCTAAGTGAATTTTATGGGCTTATATTATTAATTGAAAAATTGAAGGGCGAGGACGTAAGGACGAAGTCTCCGTTCTGGCTGTAATTAACCTCTTCAAATATTGTAATTATATACAAGAATATGGAAGATTAAAAAGAGGTATGAGCAAAAGCCATAGATATATTTGAATATAGAGTTCAGTTACATTTGTACGGTTCAAGGGAAGGAACATTTTATATTTACTGATATCTAAAATATACTGGCCACACAAAGTATCAAAACACTTACAACAAAAGCTATTTCTTAAGGGGGTACTAAACCCCTGCCTAAATTTGTGCCTATTTTTGCATTTTTCTTAAAAATTATAGCACATTGGGGACAAGTAAGATATGTATATTATAGGGGCAAGGACTACAACTACTGTACTGAAAATTCTGCAACTCAAAGCAAGTAGTTATTGATTTATTGATCAAATATCGGTTTTCCCTCATTTTTGACTGTAACTCCACAACTGTTGTCTGTGCTGAAACAAAATGTCCAGTGCAATAGTTGCAGTCCTTGCCCCTATGATATATATATATCCTACTTGTCCCCAATATGCTATAATTTTTAAGAAAAATGCAAAAATTGGCACAAAATTGGGCAGGGGTGTAGTACCCCCTTAAAGACACTAAAACTAAACTACAAAATGAATTTATAGTAATTTGAATAAAAAGAGGGCTTTACAAAAGTGCCAAAAATTTACCTCGAAGCACGCAGATATTGAACACAATGCAGTCGCTCTAATAAGGCCGTGACAAAGGCAGCGGAAATCGCCGTGAAGGAAGAAATATCCAAATTTGTCACTTTTGAAACTCTGACCTTTTGTCATTCAAATGCGTATAGGTTAGTGGACTAAACTAATGAGGTATCAAAGTACAGGTTCTCCATCTTATCTATCGACTAATTTATTTTGCAATTTAGTTATAGCGTCTTTTAGAAATGGCTTTTGTTTTGAGTGTTCGGATACTTTTTGTGCGCAGTGTATGTTAACCCTCTTGACTGCTAATGAAAAATTTCAGATTTTCTTTTAAAAGTCAAATGTCATGACCATATTTGGAATCAGCATGAAATTTTTTTTACAACAAACAAGCCAAGTATTGGTTTAGTAGTTCTTTAGATAATGTAAGAATGTGAGAAAATATATAAAAACTTGAGACTTGAGACTTTTGATGTTGAAGTCTATGGTTTGGACCCAGAGTATTAAATTAGGTTAGGAAGTGTCGATTGTGAAGATTATCATTCATCAAGGTATTAATATTAATAAACTATGAATTTAAGATTATAATCTGAACAACAAAGCAGTATGTTATGATTTGCCCTGCTGAGTAATTTAATTTGATTATTTATCTATGTTTACATTAAAACTATTTCATGAGAGATATGAGAGATGGGAAACCCCCTTGCAAGAGTTGGCGTGTAATGACATTTTGGGAATCCCCTCTCATGCAATCAAAATCACAAAAACAAATCCAATCATATCTAATTTTGGATCTTTGGAAATCCCCAGTTCTCCAGAATGTTCAGTGTATTGCACAATTATTAAATTCCATGAGCTGTTAATAGCTGAGGAAATCCCAGTTTACCATCAGTGGGTGGGGTGGGCATGCATAGGGGTGTGTGTGTAAAAGGTGTGTGCAAGGGTGTGTGAGCTATGCATGGTGGTGGGTTTAGTGCGGTTAAGAATGAGCTACAACATATGAAATTTGAATTTTTTTATTGTATTTATTTCATCGAGTATGTATCGTACAGTGTCGACGTCCTATACGATAAATATAAATTTAATACTCCGTTGGTGAGCGACGGGCGAGTGGTATTTCACCGAACGCAAGAAAAGGAGTTCTATCTGATTGGCTAGCAATCGATCGCTTAGGTCGCTTAGTAGTCAACTACAAACTCAAAACTGAGCAATGTATTCAATTCGATTGAAATCGATATTCTATTATTGACGTAGATAAAGAGAGTGATAGTGTGTCAATAATGTACATTGTATTGCACCTTGATTCTACATGCATTCCTTTATAAATATTTTCTCAAAGAGTTGAAATGATCACAATTTTTACCCAGGATTTCAAAAGTTTACCGCAAAATTGCAGTTAAACACATCCACAGCAAAATACCGGTCCTCACTAATTAGTGCATTTAATTTCCAGTTAGTGTAATTAAGATAAAACCTGTGATTTATCTGACAACAAATAAAATTTTCTTTCAATAGAAATATCATATGGGATACTGATATGGTAGGCCGCAACCGCCACAACGTGGAGCTGCTACGCGTAGCTGACTTTTTGCTCCGTGGAGCCAAATTGACCAATCATGATCATGTTAGAGTTTTTCATTACTCGGAGGTAAAACTGACCAATCAAGTACGACTTACTCATTACGTGAAGCGAATTTATTCATTAAGAATTTGCCAGACGAGCGTCACGTAGTTGCAAGATATCCTCGGTAACGAAAGTTATGATTCAAAAAGTAGTTTATGTAAAGTACGAACCGACTTATTATTAAGATGGACATGCACTCATAAGAAACTCATACCGGGACTCATACAGTATTGTACATAACTATATAGCTAGGCAGAGTGGTGGTAAACCATGCACACAGTTCTGCGATCTGCAGTGTATCGCTGGGAGCTAATTTGTATAACTTGCGCGGTGTGGCCTGCGGAATTCGACCTTCAGCAAACTGCAAACCAGTTCGGATTTACTTTATATACTAGTAGTAGGCCATACATACTGTAGTTACTGTCCGTTTTCCTATACACAATACTCAGTGCGCTCACTATTGACGCGTGACCTCTACAAATAGTGTATGTTAGAAGTATAGGCCATTGACTAGTTGACGTCACTGTGTAAAAAATAACCGGCCAATATTTAAAGTATTCTCTGAAATTCTAGAAAATATAGTTTTGTAACATGTCCTAAATTTTAGCTAATTTAGGTGTTTGGAAATATTGGTACTTTTGTACCAAAAAATATGAAGAAATTATTTCTAAACCGTGTTAAGTCATTAAGCTTCTCATTTTCAAGAACGCTGGTTAACAATAAGCAGACTATTGTCTCATTTCGTAAACAAAAGCCCACAGTATTACCTTGCGTTCGCTTTATAATCGTTCACCCAACTGAAACTATAATACCAGCTCATTGCTCATTGCACAGGTAAAACAGACACAAGTGTAGTGTGTATTTAACCAGAGAAGATCTGATGTAACATAGTTGAGCTGTTTACATGAGTGTTATCTTGGTTTAATAGCTTTTAATAGGGTTTAAGTCCTTCAAAGGTCGTGGTGAGTTCTACTGTAGACATGACTGCATCATGATTATTTTAAAGTCAACAACATTCAACAATATGATCACCGTGAGAGTATGAGAGTATCAGTACCGTGGGTGTCAGTGATCCTGGCCTGACACAGTAGACAAACAAACAAACAAACACGCCACACACATGACACATGCATGCAAGGTAACATTGACTATACACTAATCAAATAATGGTATTGATCCTGTACAACTGGTCGTGGTTTATTTACAATCGATTTATTTAAAATCCCCATAGTAAACATTAGTTTTGGCAAGAGTTTTCTCTCTCTGGAACGAGGATGCATCCACTGGCTCCGCGTAATAAAAAGATCTAACATGATTGGTCAATTTAGCTCCGCGAAGCGAAAAGTAAGCTACGCGTAGCAGCTCCACGTTGTGGCGGTTACGGCCAGCCATATATTGATCATGCGAAAATCGTAAAACATAGAATAGAAACAGTGTGGCAGGCTCTCAAAATCTCAAATTGTATACTTAGCCTGAGTCGCACGGCCTATCTCGAACAAAATCACCATGCGTAGTTGTTGAAAAACGTGAGGATTCATCGTACTATCACGGCAATTTTTAACACGAAGATATAGGGACGATGACGGTGTGTATCGTGCGACCCAATACACACATATGCACACTTAACACATTGTGTCAATACGGCCGTATTGGCACGTTAAATGCTGTGCTGGGATGGATATTCTGTACTACAGCATATGTATGGGTACGGTGTACACCGTTGTCAAAATGCCACGTACTTTAGAACAGTAATAGGGCCCTCTGCTTATCATAATTCACGTAGTGAATAAATATTTAAGGTAATATAACACTATAGAATATAAAAACTAGTATTTTTAGAAGTTACATTTCAAGGTCGTTACATTAAGGGCTGGGGTATGAACGTTTGGACAGTATTTATTTTGGGACATCAGAGCACATCAGACATATCGAATTGCATTCTGAATACGAAGAATGTCATTCTGATATCAAATAATTTTGATTTTTGAAATTCGCAATTTAATACACATTTTATGGCAAATCATTAAAATTGATATTTTTGATATTTAACAGTACTTGAAGTAAACTTTATAAATCTGATGATTTATACTTAAAGTGTATGTAGGTGGGATGAAAAGCCGACGATCAATTGAAAATTTTGACCTTTCGTATTGAAGATATGGATTTTTTTCCCCAAAACACCAAAAAAAAAATAGGTCTTTTGGGAAAAAATCCATATCTTCAATATGAAAGGTCAAAATTTTCAATTGACCGTCGGCTTTTCCTCCCTGCTACATACACTTTAAGAATATATCATTAGATTTATATAATTTACTTCGAGGACTGTTATATATCAAAATTTGAAAAATATCAAATTTTTATAATTTGTCATAAAATTTGTATTATATTGTGATTTTCAAAAATGAAAATTATTTGATATCAGAAAGACATGCTTCGTATTCAGAATGCAATTCGATAGGTCTGAGGTGCTCTCATGTCCTACAAAAAATACTGTCGAAACGCAATAAACGCTCATTTTAGATCCCTTAAGGTTACTCAAGGTTTTGCTATTAAGGTTATTTAAAAAAATTATTTAAGGTTACTCATTGGTGTTTGTTGATGCCCGAGGCCGGCGACTCCTATACGACGACTAAACACTCCAAGTGGGACCCAATATAAGGGCCCCGCAGGGCAAGAAAGCAGAAGTAACCTTAAGGATGACGAGCTGATAACGAAACTTCTGTTATATTTACGGTCAGCTCATCACCCATTTCATAGGCCTACTTTTACATTTTTGTACTCTTTACCCCATAATTTCCGTCATTCTTCAGGCCCTGCCCTCTATCGGGGGCTAATTTATAGTTTAAGCGTGTTTGCTATTGTTTTTGGAGCAACATTGTTTCTTTATAAGCCTGCGGCGCAACCTTGGACAATATTGTCTTTGAGCAATATTGCCTTTGCGATAACGCACCAATATTCGTACCAATATTCTGCTTTTTATATTCTATGGGGTCGCATTACCTCAAATATTTCTTCACTGCGTGAATTATGACCAGCAGAGGGCGCTATTACTGTATTAAAGTACGTGGTATTTTGACAACGGGGTACACCGTGCACATACGTATGCTGTAATACAGAATATCCATGCCATATCCAATGCCGTATTGACACTATGTATTACGTGTACATATGTGTGCATCGGGTGATCGTGCAATAATCAAATAATGATCTTTTTATATATTTTATTATTATTTCCTTGTCTTTATGAATTTGAATGTAATTCAGCATGTAATTCATCAATTTTGGCTGCTATTGGAGTGTTTTAATAAATATACCTGAATACTAGTATGTATTTTGTAATGGTACAACAAAACAATTGTTTCAGATATTATTTATTCACTCTCTTTAAGTGCTAAGTTTCAACTCCGTATTTTTCCGTATCTTAAAAAAAATGTACCAAAATAACCCTGTAGATGTAACATTTCCACACTAGATCTTGCTTGGTATAAGTATTTGCTTTGCATAATATAATTATGTTCAATGCTGTTGCTTGCATTTTGTGTTTTGTTGACATGCGCCGCCGTGGTCTTGTAGAAATTTATAGTTGGCAACTGTATGTATGTGTGTATGCAGAATTGCAGATGGCAGAATTTTACCACATGGTTTGTTTGACCAAGCGGTGGCGGCCACGATATCCTAAATGTACTTCGGTTATATTTATATATGCGCTTTTATAAATACGCACATGTCCACCTCCGAGCTGCCATAAGAGCTTGTAAGCATTAAGTCTCGAAGTGACCTTCTACATAGCGGGTGGTCTTCCTATATATTTGAACGCAAAGGCGGAACACCATGAGACTACTGTGCAGCAGTACTTTGTGATTATATTGTAAACGTTTCCGTCGTTGAATATTTTTTTCCGTCGTCAAATACTTTCAAAATGTTGTTTTTGATAACGTATTACAAATTCGGAATCCCCTATGTGTAATAATATTGCTATTCAATCAATACTTAAATTTGATGATATATATCTACAGAGTTCCTATCCTTTTCTGTATAGTGGTCAATACATGAGGATTTGGTCACGCTTGCTGGTCTTGGTATCATACATAGATATCTTCCTTCTAGTGGCGTAATATGACAGAGTCCAAATGTTACATTGACTTTGTCATGTTTATTCAATATTAATAATAGCACGAAACCACGGCGATAAGTCTAGAGATAATGACCAAAAGTACACATTCTTATTTTTACCATGACATTGTAATCTCTCTTTAATTTCAAAAAATCAGCTGTGTAAATTATATATATTCCCGCTAAAAGTTTTTTTTTAAATTTAAATTTTAGAATACAAATTGAACATTGGTCTGATCTTTTTGCACTAATCAGACTATAATATTTTTACCATTCATCATGAAAAATACATATTATTTTGTGATGCAAAATACAAATATACAGGGCCCCATAGAAATAATGTTAATTTCATTTACTTATGTTATTGATAAAGTAGATATGTTCGCCTTATCAAGTGACCAAATGCTTGTTTCACATTATACTGAGCAATTAGCATTATTTACATAGCGGAAGCGTTCAACATGATGAGAACTCACATTAATTACCACGCATGATTGTATAAATAATCAGTTTGTAATAATAGTATGTTATCAATATAGAATGATGTTTATCATCTTTAGTAGCTGGGGGACCGACAATTGTTTTTTTCGTCGAATTTAGTTGAAATCGACTTTGCGAATCCGGTTTCACGAATTTATCAACTCACCCTAACTTAAAGGAGTATCCTCTTTTTATGACATTTTTCAGTACATATTGACGAAAAAAGCCTATTCCCAAAATTTCAGTTGATTCCGATTTTGCGTTTGCGAGTTATGCATGATTATGTGTATTACACTGCTCCATAGACAATGCGTTGTAATTTCGTTCTGGTGCACCAGAACGAAATTCAAATTTCACGATATCTTTGCAAAACGAATTAATCTGCAAGAAATATTTTGTACATAAACATTATGTAGCCAGAGGTTTCTAGTGATATAAGAATCTCAACTTTTTTTGAGAAAAGTGGGGGATGAGGCTGTGGATCACGAAATGCCCCTTTAAGGGTATACGATGTATTGTTGGTCGAAGCAGCAACAAAAATGTAGTTCACAGCATCTTGCGAATGGTAGTGAGATTTAGCAGAAAATGCATTGCTCAATTCATAGCGGGCGTGGAGAAGAATTAAAATATCACAGATACACTTTTGCAGGCCCTGTGGTTCTTGAGTTATGTTGTAAAGAGGGCTGAAACACTTTTGTAAAACGTACATAACTCATTAACAACAATAAATGAAGCAAGTTTTCAAAGTATATGATTTGTAGAATGAACTTTTGCAAAACACCAAAATGTTATTTTTCAATAATATATTGATTCAGATAATGAAAATCGATTTTTTTTACTGCTTCGACCAACAATACCTCGTATAACCTTAACGTAAGGTAACCCTAGAACTATCCATATCCATATTTTGTAACACAGACTACGAAGGAGGGGGTGTGGGGGAGTTGCAACACCCCTAATGTTCAATTATAAACGTCATATCGTTATACCAACGTATAGCTATGGGTCTTCCTAGCCAGTGATACCAAAATAAGAATAAACATTTTGGCTATGTACAAGAATATTATAGGCAAATAGATTTTCACCAATTATTCCTAAATATAAAAGGAAATGACTATTTCAACCTACCTAAGAAATAAAAAGTCAGTAAATTTTGAAACCAAAATCATGGATTTTACTGTAGAAACCAATGGTGGGCCTCAACAACCCCCGATCATTTTTGATGGCCGGCCCTATTCCCGGGTAAAGTGCTTTAATCACTATGAGCGCAAAAGATGGATCTACGACTACCTTAGGTCGTTTGGGCGTAACACGTTTTGCTAATGACGGATTAAAAATATGGGGGGGGGGGTACAACCCCCTTCGTAGTTCTACGGTTAAGGTTACTTTCAACCTACAATCATATATCTACAATAACTGTTCATGGCAATGACAATGAAAGAGTAATATGAGTCACATTGAATGACTAAAGGTCTGTTCATACTACGCCGCAATTGCGATGCGATGCGTTGCCGCACTGCATCGTACCGTAGATTACTGCATTGCGGTATCACAATAAAGTTAAATACATTTTAACTTGGAAATGTGATGAGTTGCGGCAAAAGGTAATCGATATATCGGCAACGCACCGCATCACAAAGCAATTGCTTTGCCTTAAGTCTTTAGATTTGTTTTAAAGTCCAAATGAGTTAAATTGCCTTTGCTTGCATTGATAAGGCTAACAAAAGTCACCTGCCCGCATTTCAATTTGGTCAAAACTTATTCATGTAAAAGTCAGTTATCTGACAAGTGACAAATGACTGAGATGGAAATAATCAATAATGTAAACTCTCCAAATATTAGTACTGCTGATGATTTGAGCAGTTTTTCTCAGTTGTAGTTTCAAAATTGCACATTTCTTTTCAAATCTTTTCTCAATCTGATGCAAAATGTCTGTAAAGATGATCTAATCATTACGCCCTGTTTTGACATGGTCTTACATTAAGAATAACGGTAATAATGACAAAAACATATCAATAATATATAATGAAAGAGTCACCTCAACCATTGTCAACACTCAACAAAAATATGTGACAAGAAACTTAACATCAACTTTCATTAGCCTAAAGAAGCAGTTTATGACACAGTCTCTACACCCACAGCTATGAGTTCAAAGTTCATCGTGAATTTGAGCATGTCCGCCAACGTTTTCAGAAGTCCACACAACTATTCCCTTGTTTTTTGGTGTCGTGCATACGCATTGGTTATCATTGACAATTTCACAATTGCCACGCCATTTGCCCCAAGACTCGCTATCCTTGAAAGCGATCTTTCGGATCTCACCTGTAATCCACTTTCTTTCCTCGATCTTCACACAATGATTATTTTTGCAGAAACAGTCATCAGATAGTGGCCAAGTCCTGGGATAAACTTTACAGTCGCTGTCCGTTTCACATCCTCTGTGTGGAATGACACATTTGAACACCGGATTCTTTAGACTACCTCTAACCACAAATATCGGATCTGTTTTTGATTTTGACATTCCACCATAGCACGGATAGCTTAGATATCCTTGGTAATACGATCTTAAGTTAACTATCCTGGGGTAATGTTCGGTTTCCGCATATTTCAGTGACAGTAGACCCCAAATTGGCATGAATGCGTACGATATTGGTTCATCTGATTCTTCGGCCTCACCTAAGAACTTAGCTCTCGTCTCATCACTAGTGGGATCTTGATATAGCTGTTGTCTAGTTTTCATAGATCCACCCCGTGCAACAAACTGCTTTTTGATCTCTCTGCTTGTTGCATTTAAGGTTTGGTCAATGGTAACGCCACTGCATACAGAAACCTTAGCAGCTATGGTACCAGGTGGTGAAAGGGCAGCACATACCTCTATGTCAAAGACTTGTTTGGTGTGCAACTTTGATGATCGATCAAATGCGTGCTGATATAATGCCGCTCCGTAAGATGCGCTTGTTACAACATGCGACCCGTATTGGTGAAAAAAATTGTCGTATTCCTTCCAACCAGATAGCGATTCCGGTGTTTTGATTGAAAATGGCAATTTTTCGAACGATGAAAGAAGATCCTCGTCTACCTTAGTGAGGCATGATTTTTCAAGATATGTTTCCTTTGTTTTTGACAGAGCAACATATGTTGAGCCCGTTATGTTTTCATGTCCACTGACAGCATCAAGTGTTTTCCCGAAGGAGTGGGTTGAGATGTCAATTGTATGCTTTGTTTTAAGACTTTTATAAAATGCTTCCGTGTTCTCGAAATATGTATAGTCGCTATATATTCTTGCCGCTTTGTCTTCACCGACACAACCACTAAGATCTTTAAAAACTTGGTATCCTCCACGCATCTTATCGCCGTTTAAGTCTTGGTCCGGTATGTAGAAACTTCGTCCGATAATGGTCTGGGTTTGAGATCCGAATGCGACCGACCATCCACTTAATGCAAAACCAGCGAAAATGACGAAGAATATCATTTTGTTGCTGGATCTTCAGACCAAATTAAATGTAGAACTGAGTGGCGCTAGGGCAGCGATTACAAACGTGAATGTATAGTTGTCTATGAAGTGTGACTCGATGTAGTTGATTTACATGAAAACAAGGCACCGATCATGTCAGTGTACAATGTACAAGGTTCACGAACAAGTAATAGCGTGTAGGCTACATAACATACAGCTACAATTAATTATATCATTGGGCCAAAAAAATAAATTGTTGTGTTGCCCCCAAGTGGGAAAATAGGAACGTTGGGGTCACATGATTATCCCTTTAAAAAATTCCCCACAAACATTAAATAATGCTTCTCCCATTAGGGACATTTGTCAATTTTGACTATTGAATACTTGATAAATAATCAATTTAAGGGGGTACTACACCCCTGCCCAATTTTATGCCTGTTTTTGCATTTTTTCTCAAAAATTATAGCGCATTGGTGATAAGTAATATATGTATATTATAGGGGCAAGGACTATAGCTACTGCATTGGAAATTTATTTCAGCACAGACAACAGTTGTGGAGTTACAGTCAAAAATGAGGGAAACCAGTATTTGATCAATAAATCAATAACTACTTGCCTTGAGTTGCTGAATTTTCAGTGCAGTAGTTGTAGTCCTTGCCCCCAATGCGCTATAATGCAAAAATGAGAACAATGAGAACAATGCAAAAATAGGCACAACATTGACCAGGGGTGTAGTACCCCCTTAAGACTAGTCTTTCTTTAAATGAAAAATACCGACCCTGATTTTTCAGGATTTAGGATAGGTCGCTGAGGGTAACACAACAATTTTTTTAGCCTTATTAATAATTCAACAACAGAAAGCCCCACCGCATTTGTATGACAAGCCATCGGTGTCATTACGCGTTACAACGCTTTTCTTAAAAACAAACCAAAAAAAAAGTTAGTCAATACTTAATTCAGTGACTTAGGCAATTTATACGTGTGACTTAGGAAAAAATAACAGTGACTTTGTTAATGTTGCTGTCAACTTTTATATTCCAAATTTTGTCTATATGCAATCATTAATTCTTGGAACAGGATACGAGTCAAGAATGAACATTTGCAGCTCGCATGTCTCCGACTAATCTGTGTGAACCATCAGATTTGTGAACAAGGATACATGGCGAACTCCGTTCACTTGCTTTGATAATATTGTAAAGCTTATATTACTTTGAGACGAATATGCATGTTCATTATTATTATTATTATTATTATTATTATTATTATTATTATTATCATTATCATCATTATTATTATTATTATTATTATTATTATTATTATTATTATTATTATTATTATTATTATTATTATTATTATTATTATTATTAATCATTACTTAGCCACAAATAATATTTCAATTATTCGATTATGAAATGAAACCATACCATTCTCCCTACCAGTAAATATTATTCAGTAAAAATAACCCTTTACCAATTTTTCCATACTTCTAAAAAAATCGAGGTAAGAAAATTAGACCGTAGCTGTACCTGTTTACTATAGGCAACACTCTAGTAACTAACAAACGCCCTTGATTAGATCTAAATTATGGCCAATTGCAGCAATTAAAGCCAATCTAAATAAAATAATAATAAGCAAATTAATTCACAGAGTGTAAATTAAAAATTAAAAAATTCCAACAATCAAACATTCTAGTTCTGTTTATTTCTATTTGCATATCTTACATTAATATTATTAATATTATCGCGAAGGAATATTAATGTTTGACTCCGTAATTTTAATCCCGTTCACTGTACCGGGTTAAGGTTACATAGATTACCAGGCCTATTACTCTTGTTATCGCACGAAGAAGGCATGTACTAGGGTCATTGAAAATATTCTACCTCCATTATCACATCTCTGTTATCTTATGGACCAGGATATTGATATTTTTCATGATCATACTCTGAGATCTTGGCTACAAATTAAAGTTATTTTATGAAAATGTGATTTTTGGTTGTTAAGATATGTTGGTTAAAGTGAATACAGATTTGGTACATCAGAAACGGTTAAAACTGAAGTCAAGAGATTAGTAAGCATTATATTGTAGCTTTGGATAATGCCCATAAAAGTATTCAAGACGTGGTTGTCCAATTCCTTACTCAGGGTAAATATTTTGGTCCTATTGGAGCTCCCTGACATGCTTTGAAACTTCAAAACAATATTAAGCATGTTTTATATGAGAAGAAAACATCGAAGGGTTCAACAGACACAAAAATGTTGGTGAAATTTGCCAGATCAATCAATCAATCAATCAATCTTTTATTTTTCATCAATCTCATAAAGCATACAATGTAACAACAGAGGTAAATTAAATTATTGCACATTAACAAGTATTGATGAAGGCAGGCACATCACAAGGCCAAGAGGCCTGAAAACGATGTACCACCTTATAACATATAATTATAATTATATTATAAACAGATGTCGACTAGACCACGTTTAGGGGTAAATCGTAATTAAGTCCTATTTTAAGCAATGCGTGAATCTTGATGTGGAAATAAGATGAAGTTTGTTAATAAACTTGTACATACAAAAACTGTGCTTATGATTTTAACTTATGAACCAATATTAATATGACCTGAACCAACAAGTGCTTACCCGGTCGAAGTCAACAATCTATGGAAAGGGTCAATACGAAGGCTATGCTGAACATGTTTCGGTTTTGTTGTGCAGAAGACATGATACCCAGTAAACTGTACTATCCGCAAGCATTAGATATTGATTAAATTATTTGAACGACAATAAAGCAATCAAATCATTTTGAGAAATAAATCTGTAATGATTTCATCATAGATGTTGGCAACCTTTTAAAATCAAAATTTGCCTTTCTTTCCAAACCGTTTCCGACGTACCAAATCTGTATTCACTTGAACCAACACATCTTGACCATAAAACATTAAAAATGAAATTAAACTAAAATCACATTTTAATCAAATAACTTTTACTTTGTAGCCAATATTGAAGATTATAATCGTGGCTAATTTCAATATCCTGTCACGTACGATAAGAGATATGTGATGATGGAGGTGGAACTTTATGAACCTTATGTTTACCCCCGCACAGTCAACTCAATTTAAGGTAAGCAACTATTTTAAACTGTTGCGATTTGGTACTTCAGAGCATCTTGCGAATGACAGTGAGCTTTGGCAAAATAATTGATCATTTCATAGCGAGTGTGTTTTCAGGACCTATGCTCTATTGTATAGGCTACCGCACCACGTAGTCTCCCACGATGTACCTCTGCATGGAAACAAGCTGCTTTGCCAAGTAATAAACGCCTCACCAGAAGAAAGTCCTCACTTCTTTTTTTTGGGGGGATGAAGTTATTTTAACAATGAATTAACGAAGGTATGATTAAAGTGCCAAAAAGTAAATATCGTATGACAAAAGCTTGACATGGAAACTACTTTAGATACTCTACTTTTATATTTGCTTGAAACATTCATAATATAGGTTTACCGTATATGGCTTCTAAACCTCACTTCATTCCCTGTGCACACTAACAAGGCATAACTTTGTGAGAGCCAATTAAAGCCCTAGTTTCTCATGGCATAGTGCAACTTTAATCCGGGTTTTAATTGTGTTTTGTTAACAATTTTATTATGTAATAATGTAATTACACATTGTGAAACATCCTCAGTGTTAAGAAACATTTGTATAATTGAAAAATTTGAAATTTTGCCAAAATCGAGTGTAGTAAACTTTCCATTAATTTTGGTGAATTTTACATTCATCAAAAAAGTAATCAGTACTCTAGAATTGAATTAATCAACCCTAAGAGATCTTTTAATGTATATTGGACAATGTTTAAACTTATTTTGAGCCCTTTGATATCCTTGGCTCCCCAAACTATTACCCCAAACCGATATTTTGGACTTTGAGTCTTTGCAAACGGCGCGAACATGAGTATTAATCACGGTACTATAGTACTGCTACTAAATGTCGCGTCGTAACCACTGGACCAGGGAGGGAAGTGTGGCATATACTTATTAGCATAATTGGGACTTCTATATCATATGAAATCGTTCCTAAATTTTAACGTGTTTCTAGAAGCTATTACTGGTAGTTTTGTTATAATATCAACTAGACTAGTTGTGAGCTGTATATTATACAAAAGCGGTACCAAGATTTTTCTACATGAACATGATATACAACGATGTCATATTTCTGTAATGGATATATTAGTCTCACGGGTTTTCGAATATTTTTGTTCATATTTGGATGTTATTTGTCCTTTCTGGTACTGTTAACCATTCATTCATACACAGATGTAATTGCGGCTACAGCATCGGTGATTTTGTGTGACAAGAAGAATGATTTTGTATGCGGGTAAGACAGCACTAATCATGGTCCTTATCAGGACCGGATTTACCTTTTTGGGGGCCCTGGGCCAGGCTAAAATTTTGAAGTCCCAAACGCACCGTGAGGAAGGCATGTGCATGCAAGTGCCCAAGTTTTTA
>NC_092634.1:63980435-64039453 GCF_039555335.1 Amphiura filiformis
AATACTATGAATTGGATGTAAAGCAAGCCAACAGAAAACAAATAATCAAAAATGCCTTAATTGATGTTTTGGTTGATGAAGAGTATTTTGAAGAATCCATTTTGGAGAAGGGAAAAGAGGTCAAAACTGAAATCGGGGATGCAGTTAAGTTGAAAGAACTAGAAATGGAAAAAATGAAAATGCAATTGCAGTTGGACATGCAAAAGCTAGATATGCAAAATAAAGAAAGATTAGATATGGAAAATAAAGAAAGACAAGAAAGATTAGACATGGAAAACAAGAAATTAGAAATGGAGGAAAAAGCACGAAAAGATGGCGCTTGAGCACCACAAATTAGAAACAGAAGAAAAGGAAAAGGTAGCAAAATTGGAACTTGAAAAACAAAAGTTGGAAATGGAAGAAAATTTGAAACAAAAAGAAATTGAAGAAAAGTACAAGTTTGAACAAGAGAAGTTGGCAAAGCTAGGTGACAAATACTCATCAAGTTTCTCCTCAAAGTCAGGGTTTGATGTTACAAAGTATGTAAAGCTGGTGCCTAAATTCAAAGAAAAAGATGTTGACGAGTATTTCCAACATTTTGAGAAGGTAGCTACAAATTTGAAATGGCCTCCAGAGCATTGGACCCTACTGTTACAAAGTAGTTTTGTGGGGAAGGCCAGGAAACTTACTCAGCTCTACCAATAGAGAAGTGTAATAATTATGAAGAAGTCAAACAAGCAGTCCTTAAGGCCTATGAACTGGTGCCTGAAGCATACAGACAAAAGTTCAGAGATTCAAGAAAGCAAGCAGATCAAACCCATGTAGAATTTGCTAGAGTAAAGGAACAAATGTTTGACAGGTGGCTTGGTTCAAAAGAAGTCAAAGATGATTTCGGCCAACTTAAGCAATTGGTTCTTATAGAAGAGTTCAAGAAATGTGTCCACGCTGACATTAAAACCCACTTGGATGAAAGCGCTAGCAAAATTAAAACGCTAAGTGACGCGGCGACAATGGCGGACGACTATGGCTTAACTCACAAATTGAATGCGAGTAGTCATAACAGAAATTATTCAAACAGGTTCAGCCATAACCAACCTAGAGCAAATCAGGGTGGTACACAAGAAGGGAGATCTCAGTCTAATCACAGATCCTGGTCTAATTCACAGCATAGTGCTGGTGGTAGAGGACCCCATGGAGTTCAGGTACCAGACCAACAGGTGGGACTGAATTTAAACCCCAATTATTTTGCAATTTCTGTAAGAAACCAGGACATACAGTGACCATGTGTCGGAGCTTAAAAGCCAAACAAGATGCACAAAAACAGCAGCAAACTGCTAGTAATACTGTAGGATGTGCAGTGTCACTTGAGTCAAAGAAACAAGTCAGTCAAATCAAAAAACAAGAATTCCCACAAAGGGAGGTGAAACAGACAAGGTGTGTGAAGAATTTGAACCATTTGTGTTAGAGGGAGTAGTATCACTTGGTGATAATGGTAGTCCAAAGCCCATTAAGATTGTGCGAGATACGTGTTGTGCACGGTCTATGATTCTGGAAGGAACTTTGCCCTTTAATGAGGATAGTTCAGCTGGTAATGCTTTGATCCAGGGTATTGGGATGGAAATACTTAATGTACCTCTCCACACAATTAACTTAACATCTGACTTGGTTTCTGGTCCTGTAACCATAGGAGTTAGACATGAATTGCCAGTCAAGGGAGTGTCCATGTTGCTAGGAAATGATCTGGCAGGGGGAAGGTTTTCCTGACCCAATAGTTACAGATAAGCCCTGTTTACAGGATGACAATAGTGAGGATAAGGAGATATTTCCTGCATGTGCAGTGACACGGGCAATGAGTAAGAAGGCCTCATTAGAAACAATTGAGGACAACCAAATTGATGACTTAGGCTACAATTTGGAAGACACATTTGTGTCAAAGTTGAATGAGAAAGAAGATAAACTTCCTTCTCCTGGGGATAAAAATACCCCTACAAATGACACAGCCTCTGAGCATGAACAACTTGGGGAAACCATAGCAGACCCATTAAGTCATGACAAGCTGATTCTGGAGCAACAAAATGACCCAGAACTCAAAGAGATCAATCAAAGGGCATTGACCCTAGAAGAAGCAGAACAAAATTCTGTCTGTTTTTACAAACAAGATGATGTGCTAATGAGAAAATGGCGCCCGCCTGATGCACCTGCCGATGAAGAGTGGAAGGTAGTGCACCAAATTGTGGTACCAAAAGTATACCACACTGAAGTAATTAACATAGCACATGATAGTCCCATGGCAGGGCATTTGGGTGTTAAGAAAACTCATGAAAGAATTCTGAGACATTTCTGGTGGCCCACTCTCAGAAAAGATGTTTCTGAATATTGCAAAACATGTCACATATGCCAAGTTGTAGGGAAGCCAAATCAGAAAATACCTCCTGCTCCATTGAAGCCAATTCCAGCTTTTGATGAACCATTTAGTAGGGTTATTATTGATTGTGTAGGCCCCCTACCAAAGACTAAGTCAGGTAATCAGTACCTTCTGACAATTATGTGCGCGTCAACACGCTTTCCTGAAGCCATACCCTTGAGAAATATTAAATCAGTGACTATAGTGAAAGCTTTAACCAAGTTCTTCACATTTGTGGGGCTCCCCAAGTCCATACAGTCAGATCAAGGATCAAACTTTACTTCTGGAGTATTTCAACAGGTCATGTATCAATTAGGTATAGAGCAGTATACCTCAAGTGCATACCATCCAGAATCACAAGGTGCACTAGAAAGGTTCCACCAAACATTGAAAAACATGATCAGGACCTATTGTTTGGAATTTCAGAGGGACTGGGATGAGGGAGTGCACTTGTTGTTGTTTGCTGCTAGGGAAGCTGTTCAGGAAACTTTAGGATTTAGTCCTTTTGAGTTAGTGTTTGGACACACAGTGCGCGGGCCCTTAAAGTTGTTGAAAGAAAAGTGGCTCAATGAGAAATCAGATATCAATTTATTGGATTATGTCTCCAATTTTAAGCATAGGCTTAACAGAGCAACTGATATCGCCAAAGAAAACTTGAAACAGGGTCAGGCCAAAATGAAACAATGGTATGATCAACATGCCAAAGAGAGAGTGTTCAAACCAGGTGACAAAGTTCTAGTACTGTTTCCAATTCCAGGACACCCATTACAAGCCAGATACCATGGCCCACGTGAGGTAGAGTCAAAAGTGGGTGAAGTAGATTATATTATCAAGACTCCTGGTAGACGCAAGAGCAGGCAGTTATGCCACATAAATATGCTCAAAGAGTATGTTGAAAGAAGTGACAGTGGCATTCCAAAACCTGTGTGTACAGTAAAACATACTGATAATGTAGACAAACATGCCGATGTAGACAAAATCGCCAATGTAGACAAGAGTAAAGATGACTATTCTGATGTCACACTTGACCAGGATAAAGAGCTGGAGCACAAAGAGTATAATGTAAAATTGAACAATTCTGATGTGCTCACTAATTTGGACTCAAAGTTAGGTCATCTTTCTCAAGATCAACAAAGTCAAATTGCAAATTTGATTCACAAATTTGACAATATATTTCCTGATACGCCAAGTAGAACAAATGCTGCATTTCATGATGTAGATGTTGGTGATACAAAACCAATCAAGCAGCATCCTTACAGAGTCAATCCATTGAAAATGGAACATCTCAAAAATGAGATCAATTATATGCTGAGACAATGATATCATAGAACCAAGTAGTAGTGAGTGGAGTTCACCATGCATTCTTGTTCCCAAGCCTGATGGTTCATACAGATTAGTCGCAGACATGAGAGCTGCAAATGTTCATTCAAACACAGACTCGTACCCTATTCCAAGAATTGATGATTGCATAGACAAAATTGGGAATGCAAAATTTGTTAGCAAATTTGATCTATTGAAAGGGTACTGGCAGGTTCCACTCACAGACCGTGCCAAAGAGATTTCTGCTTTTTGTACACCATTTGGTCTTTACCAATACAAAGTTATGCCATTCGGGTTGAAAAACGCGCCAGCGACATTTCAGAGAATGGTGAACCAAATTGTGGCAGACATAGAGGGATGTGAAGCGTATGTAGATGATTTGATTGTTTACAGTCAAACTTGGGAACAACACATGGAACAACTCCAACAATTGTTTAAGAAGCTGTCTGAAGTACAATTGACAGTCAATCTGGTAAAAAGTGAGTTTTGCCATGCCACAGTCACATACTTAGGATATGTTGTAGGTCAAGGTCAGGTGAAACCTATCAAAGCCAAAGTTGAAGCAATTGAGCAATACCCACACCTGTAAACAAGAAGGCACTCATGAGATTTCTAGGAATGGTTGGCTATTATAGAAAGTTCTGTCCAAACTTTTCAGAGATAGCAAGTCCTTTGACTGATTTGTTGAAGAAAGATGCAAAATTCATTTGGTCAGAACAGTGTGAAAATGCTTTTCACAAAGTCAAATCAATACTCATGAGTTCACCAGTACTTACTGCACCTGATTTTCAGAAGCAGTTCAAGTTGACTGTTGATGCCAGTGACATAGGCTGTGGAGGTGTTGTGATGCAAGAGGGTGAAGATCAAATAGATCACCCCATATGTTACTTTTCAAGGAAATTCAACAAGCACCAGAGAAATTACTCCACAATTGAGAAGGAGTGTCTAGCATTGCTATTAGCATTGCTACATTTTGATGTGTATTTGGGTACCACAGTATACCCTGTGCTTGTTTTCACAGATCACAATCCCTCACCTTCATCAACAGGATGAAGAACAAAACCAAAGACTGGTGAGGTGGAGTTTGACCTTGCAAGAGTACAATCTGGACATCAAACATATTAAGGGAAAAGACAATGTAATGGCTGATGCCTTGTCCAGAATTGCATAAAACTGATGAACAAAAATTCCTTTAAAAGGAACTTGTGTGACAAGTAGTCACTGTGTATGTTGAGTTAAGCACTCAAAGTTAATATTATTTTGAAGATGATGTAAAAAAAAAGAAAACATTCAAGAAAGTTTTCATTACATTCGAACTTTCTTCTTTTAAGGGGGAGGGTGTGATGTGCCCTGAATAATTTAATTTGATTATTTATCTTTGTTTACAAAGTTACATGAGTGATGACATTTTGGGGGAATTCCCCTCTCAAATTGAGCAAAACAAGTTGAATCATATCTAATTTGGTATATTTGGAAATCCCCTTGAGGATGAAAAGTAAAGATGATGTCACGGGATTCCCCCAAAGGAAGTGATGTCAGGGGATTCCCCTCAGGAAGTGATGTAATGAGAAAGGTTAATGCATGCTATAATTAAGGCTTGGGAATTTCCACATTTGGCTATTAATATTTGGGATTTCCCTTGCTTGATATATAAGAAAATGTAAACACAATTATTGTCACAGTTGATAGTGTTGATCTGGGCTAGCTAGCTAATATGCTTACAGTCCAATTCCTTCAAAGAAAGGAAATTGCAAACCAGAAATATTTTATGTAGTCAAAGCACTAATATTTGCCAGTGTTGTCGGAGAAGATCTAGAATGCGTCAAAGAACGTACTTCTTCCAAGAAAGGAAATATATTCTTCTGTCGACTTGCTGAAGTCTGGTATTCTGATTCAACGCAACTGTCAAAATAAGTGGGGACAACTGCATCGCAGTCCTGCTTCCTGAAGATATTGTGTGAAAGGTGGAAATAGCACCAAGTTTGGAGAAAGCAGTGCAAGGAGTTTAATATTGGAGAACGGCGCAAGGAGTAAAGTGATTGGGAGAACTGCGCAAAGAGTTACGAATGTGTTTGGAGAACGACGCAAGGAGTTTAGTACTTGGGAGAAAGTAACACCATTTTCGTATGAGGATTTTATACGCAAGGATTTATCAATGCAAGTGTTCAAAGGACTTCGCTGATTTTCGCAGGACAAGTGAATAAGGATATATTACATCAGTCGTCCAGAACATTGCAAGAACTTTATGATCGCCAAGAAGAAGAATGCTGGCTAAGTACAAAATAGATAAATAGTGATTATATTTGATTATTGTGTATGTGCATTTGTTGTCATATATTGTACCAATAATAACGTGCTTTCAATTAATTACTTAGATTTTGTTAGCATAATCAAACAGTGTATTTGTGTTGTGCATTCGTGTGAGTTCGGGTAAAAGGTGATTTTGGCCTTGAGTCAAGTACGACTCGTAACAAAATGCACAATGTTTAGATATTTCTCAATACCGAAAAAACATCATTCATAACCGTCACTTTTCCTTCTTTTAAATTTGAACACAGAACACAATAATTTTAAAGGTCATACATATTGCTCAGACAACATCATATCATTGGCAAGCTAATATTATGAGGACAATGAAAATGACTCTTTTTTGAGAAAATAAGACGTTTAAAATTGATATTCCGCAAAAACCAACTTAAGCGGTGAGTTCCTTCGAACGAGACAGATTTGACCTAGAAAAAGATCTGCCTGCTTTGAGAGAAGGGACTGTAAACGCTCTCAATGCACAGAACGTATACTGTTGTTGTTCTCAGAAAAAAAACCCTCTGAATTAAGTATTACAAATTTAATGGCTTTTAAACATATGGATAAAATCAGCCGCTTCTTTTTATATATTAGTAAATTGTGATATTACAGTTCATATATCATGAGAAATATTTGGACTAAAAATAAAAAATATTTTGAGCTTAGAATTTCAGCGTGATCAATCTAAGACTAGTATATTCAGGTATACTGGTCTCAGTAATCAATATTGTATTTATTATGCAAATAAACAATTTCAATGAGCTAGTAGCTAGCCTTTGTTGACCATTGAAGGCCGCGCATCTGTACATGAATCATAGATCATCTAGATGATCTATGCATGAATGAAAATGAAAAGAGCTCTGGGCTCATTATGAACATAGGCATGATAGGGGAACGGTGGGTAATCCCACTCTTGATATTGGTATGGTTTATTCTATCTTACGTTGTTTTAATGTGTAGTAATGGGCTTAAATGAAAGATGTTCGGGATTACCCCACTCTCCATTATAGTGTCCGCTTCATTTACTGCCGCTGCCTTGAAAATTAATTTCGATTCGAACGGGGGAAGGACACGTACGAGCCAGAACTTTACCAACACAATTTATCTTTTTTCAGGAAAAATACGCATAAAAAATTCCAACGGTCAACTTGTAATGTAATAATTATTCTCTTCGAATGGAGATAAACTGGTTTTTGCAATAGATATGCCCTTTCACTGTATATTTCGTTTTCCCTCTCAAATATCGAATAGACTATGAAGGAAATACCGCTAGCGACCAATCACACTAGCACGCAATCATGCGATGTCGAAATAAGGCAGCCAGCGTCCGCGTAAATTGTTCGAATGCATAACACGCATGTCACGCAGCGCGGTCATTGTAAAGCGTACTTGCAGCTACGTCACGAGACGCGGTCATTACACTTTTTCAATGACCTGCACTTGCACCCGCGTATTTAATAGCTATTATATGTGATTGGATTAAACACGCGTATATTTATGAGGTTATGAATTAGAGGTTAATGACTGCGCATCAGTTCTTTTGAGGGCATTGTGAAATATCTTAACATTGTGCTTTGGAACCGACCACAAGCACAACGTTTAGATATTTCACAATACCCGAAAAATAACTGATACAAAGTCATTAACCTCATTCATAACCGGCACTTTTCACTTTTTAAATTAAATTTAAGTCAAATTTTCTTCTTTTAAATTTGAAAACAAAATATAATTTTAACTGTATCTATCGTTTTCCCTATAAAAAATCGAATAGCCCAATCACACTAGCGCGCAATCAGGCGATGTCCAAATACGGCGGCCAGCGCCCGCGTAAATTGTTCGAATGCATAACACGTCACGTAACGCGGTCATTGTTAAGCGTACTTTTATCTACGTCACGAGACGCGGTCATTATACTTTTTCAATAACCTGCATTTGCGTCCGCGTATTTTAAAATTCTTATCTGTGATTGGATTAAACATATCGCGTATATTAATGAGGTTATGAATCGATTTCAATGACCATGTGGTACAATGGCATGTGTGATGTTAACTTAATTGTGAGGTAAAATGCCATCTTTCACAAGCTTGTATATTGTTTTAAAATTAGACGTGGCGTTTTTTACGCATTACAATATTTAGTAATCTCCTTGTTCATGTCCAGTGATTAATTTTGATGTAATAATATACCTAATATGTTTCTCATGCTGATGAAACCCACTATAACGCTAAACCGTCCCCAAGGCACTTTTTGTCATGTTATGGCTGATGTGATTCGGGTTGTGATTGAGATGTTAATGACTGCACATCAGCTGTTTCGAGGGTATTAGAAAAAATCTAAACATTTTGCTTTGGAACCGTGAAATATAGTATATTCTGAGGTCCAAACGACAATTTAAGGATGTTATTTCTTAGCTTCTTAGCAGTATTCGCATTGCAAAATACGCCTGGCGAAGATTAAACCCAGCTCGCTACTCCTGACTTTTGTCAGCAATAAATCGTCAGATTTACGCCTGGCGAAACTTGCTCTGACCATCGTTTCCACTGCTACTACTCCTGGCTTTGCATTCCATACTGTTCAACTTTATTCTCTGAAGTTTATGAAAGGGATATGTGGAGTTGTTCCCATGAACTAACATTTTCCGTGATTTTCCAATTTGGATGTCTGTAATGATGTCCCTTGTAGTTTTGCCATTTTTAAACATTTTGAACATCCAATTCTCAATCGGTCAAGAGTAAAACAAAGATTCAACTTGCCAAATGCGATACAAATCTACAAACCTGATGTCCCGATGGTGTTCTTTGAAGACTTCTACATAAGGTTGAAGGTCAACCGCACCAAGTTACACCATACCAAACTAGCCAATAATATTCGAGTAACAAGAATGTCAAAGATCACCGATGAGCTTGGAATTCACCGTAAAGGAACATGTGCCGTAGTTGGTAATGGAGGAGTTCTACTAGACAGCGGATGTGGAAAGGAAATTGACGCCCATGATTTCATCATCAGAAACAACCTAGCTCCCATCAAACAATATGTTAATGATGTGGGATATAGGACAGACATTATGTCGATCAACAACGATAGGATAAGAAGACTGGTTACTAATATGCTAAAAAACGGCACTACTTCACGAAGTGAAGAGGACTTTGATATATTAAGATTCTTAAATGAAACCGTTCTGTGGCACACGAAGTCAATACTTGGAGAAGGAGGCGAATTAGTTACACATTTATATGATATTTTGCAGAAACATCATCTTCCGATTAGACTTGCCTACTCACCGGAAAATAACTCTCCAATTGCTGGAAAGTAAGTACGTTATTCCTCTTCAGTGGCGTAGCCAGTGGGGGCAGGGTGGTTTCCCGTCGGTTTGGCCGTCGGTTCATCAAAGGTCATCAGTAAAAGAAGGGCGTTGGTTGAAAAAATGGGGTCAATTAGACAAATTAGTGTGCACTGTTTATGCAGAATGAAGAAATAATGAATATTTCCATGAGCCCAAATACTTCCAATATTGGATATGATATGACCCTTCTCCTTTTGCCTCAATTATGACGTTGCGAAATTGAATGATATGATATATATATAACCCTAAAAGCGTGTTGAATTTTTGTTGTTGACAATTTTGCTCCCACCTCACAAATTCTTTCATTACAAAGCAGTTTTTGCATAATGACGACTGCCATATTTAAAAGTTTCTATAATTAAACGTCTCTTTAAACGTCTCTTTAATTTATATGGATATTGTTCGATAGCTCTAGTCCATTTATAATAAGCTTTCGATTGCAACGAAATAATACCAAACACGAGAGGCTTAACATCCCGACCTATTGCCTCCAATTTGGCCTAATAATTTTGGAAGAAAGATAACTGGTTGCTTTTCATTGAAGTCATTTTTTGTAATTTTGAGAACAAAGAACAAAATATGGTTCGATCATGCATCCGTTACGTAATCACCCTAATTATTTTGGATTATTCCCTTTTATTAGTATCATTATCAATTGTTCTTGTGCAAAAGTTGGTGTTTAAATATGTTTAAAAGCATGCTTGAACCATATTTTGTAATTTGTTCTCAAAATTACAAAAATGACTTAGGCAATTAGCGTAGCAGGCTGTCGATATTGAACTATAATTGAAGACCGAATTAAAAAGACTAGTTTATGTATGACCTCCTGTCAACTAGACCAAAAATGCTGTACTGGAAAGGTCAGCACCAATCACGCCGCGCCTTTGCCCTGACGTCAGATGCAAATTAGTCTTTATTAATTCGGTCTTCAATTGAAGACCTGAGCGCAAGAAGACCGTAAGTCCACTTGGCCCCTCAACATGTATACACTAAAGTTGCGTATAGTTTGGTAATGTTTTATATATGTTCAGGGACCAAAACAAATCTTTCACAACCTTTCATGATGTTTTCACCCTGGAACTTGTATTTCAATATAAAACCCTACAAAACTATACGTAACTTTAGTGTATACATGTTGAGGGGCCAAGTGGACTTACGGTCTTCTTGCACTCAGGACTTCAATTGTTGGTCTCCTTTTCAGAGTTTGGAATATTAATTTTCCGACAACGGGACTTATCAGTTACACATTTGCATCTGTTTTCTGCGACAAGGTTTCACTCTACGGGTTTTACCCATTTTCAAAAGGACTGAACAGAGACGTTGTTCAACATCACTATTATGAAGAACGCAAATTGAACTATAAGACAGACACTGATCACACATTTGTAAATGAGTACCAACTGCTTACAGATCTTCACAGGAAAGGTGCTTTAAGATTTGTGAGCGATACATGTAATGGAAAGTAAATGACACAAACCTAAAGGCTAAATAACTTAAATGAAATAAAACAAAACAATGTTGGTAATTAACATATACAACTTATAATCCTATAAATATATCTCAAGGTGCATTGTGCAGTAAGATATTGTTATACCATGATTGTGACTACGCTAAAAGTGCACAGTTCCCCCCAAAGGGATTTATGTTGGATCTTCTTCGACAAGTTGACTGCGCTTTAAGGTGAAGTGCTGTCATCATGTAATTGGAGCAGGTTGGTCTGTTTCTGAAGAAAGGAGTGGTTGGTGAAAGTAAAAGATTTTGTACGAATGTCCTGTCAGTTGTCCTGTTGTTGTCAGACGTTAGAACTGGATATTTTTTTCAGAGAGTTGTCTGAAACTTAATGACTGAAACTTATCAGCAATAAGAACAACTCTTATAACTAAAGTGTCTGTTGTTGTAATTCAGATCCTAAGTGATAATCTATGTCCAATCATACTGTCTTTAATACTACATAATACTACTCATTTGTTTTGAATTATGCATAATTTGAGTGGGCTTGGGCAAATGTAAAAGCAATGCAATAAACATTAAAAAGACATATCTTCCGGGCTGTTTTAATGCCATTGGATACCGGCGGCTTCCCTCATTACGTTTGGGTTTTGGAAAGAACCTTCTGTTAAATCATGCATGACTCAATTACAAATCTCTACATTCCTTTCTTCTTGTCTATTGATATTTTGAATAGTGTTTATCTTTCCCTAATAGATAGCGCCCTGATCGAGTCTTCCTGCATATCAATATGCTTCATTTACATTCCATTACAGAGATTGGACACTAATCCCTACCATAACAAACCATGTATAGACTCTACATGCAAATACAGGTGATATAACAGGTCTATATTACAGGATTAGATTAGTAAACTATGATCTATTTGCAAGTATTATATTGATTGAGCAGGAAAGATGTGATACTATTTTTTGTATAGTAGTCTAGTTGCCGGCGTCAGGTATACATAGAATTTTGATGACATGTATGATGCAAACTCATAGGTGTTGTGCGTTTGGCAAGTTGGGAGGGGTGGGGGTTCAAAATGACCCCATAGGATTATAAAATCAAAATTTCAAATATATCAAATTATTTACATAAATAAACAAAAATAAATAAATAAATAAATAAATAAATAAATAAATAAATAAACAAACGAAAAAAATAGAACAAATTGTAGCGTAGCATTAAAATCATAAATATCACCATTGCTGGCAGGAGGACTCGAACCAACGATATTGACATTAGCAGTCTGATGCTCTACCATTGAGCTATGACAGCATCTAGTGATGAGGGTCGAGTTTTTAGCTTATACAGTGTTTGTCTGTGATAATGCTGCCTCGTGAAAGAAATAAATATAAAATCTCAATTTTTAATTTAAATTTATTTGATAATTTTCTAACCTATATTTTCTTTAGAGCAGGGACAAATATTTCCCCTTTTATCCAATTTGACCGCTAAATAAGAATCTATATACTTCTTTTATTACTAATTTAATTCCGCGATTTGTTCCATTAAGCAATATCAAAGATTAATGTCAAGCATCGCACAACAGATATTTAGTTGGCTTAGTAGTCTTGCACAGTGCTTTTTAACCGCGAGGTACCGAGATCGATTCCCACCGCTGCCTGCATTTTTTTTTAAAGTCTGGAAAATAATAACTTGACATTCGCCGCTGACATTCGTACTGCAGAAGCGGAGTTATAACTTGTTAAACGTTGCTCCTTCCGTAAAAGGGTACATTATTTTGGCACTACATTATTTCTTTTTTCCACATTGCTGGTATTAAATATCAAATGGTCATAATTGGTGGTCACTTCAAATCATCCCCAACTGAACGAGGTTCAGGAATGTCCTCTCTTGAACAGGATTTAGCCAAAGCAAACAAAGACTTATAAGGTTTTTACTAATGCTATACATAAGTATAAGCTTATTATCCTCTTCAATAATAGGATTAAAGATTGGTGCTTGACTGGAATTACGTGCTAGTGTCATTGGTTATTGTTAAAAGGCAATAAGGTGTGTAATTGCAATATCTCCTCTGAATAGGAAAGACTCTCTACATCGAACCATGGATGCTGATGGTTCGCAATACTGTTATTAGCTGTTATTTAGGGGAAGGTATCTTCCAACCCCAAATTCAAATGCTGATGTCCTCTGAAAGTAACATCCATTCTTAAGGCTCTGCAACAGTGAAGGTTCAGCCACTATTTATGGAGAGCTAGCACCACTGCCTTTGCATCTCTAGAATTAAACCAAAAACCCCAAGTTCCTTAGATGGACCCAAAAATATTCTAGATATGAAACGTTTTTAAAACGTTCTTTAACAGGTTATATTTTGGATTTTTGGTTTTGGTAAAAATGTTTTAATAACATTAACTGCCGGTTTATATAAAAGTCAAGAAAACGTTTTAAAAGTTCTGTATGAAAACACACTACACAAATATTTTAAAAATATTTTGAAAATGTTATTGTAAAATATGTTTTGCAAACATTTTTTGCCAAATATTTTGTCAACACTTAAATAACATTATCTTTGATTCTTAGTCAGTGAGAGTGGTCTAGTTCGTTGACACATTTTTGATTGGACAATCGCAAGATTTCGGGTGCCGTTTATCAGGCCGTAGACGACCCCACGTCATCATGCGTCTTGATAATGCCTTACACGCTTTTAGAGGTGCGCGTATGTATTGCGCTGTAATGCGTAGACTAGTGTGGAATACGCGACGCGCTAGCAGTACCCGCAACAGAATACGTGAAGTTGTAAACAAGTTTCGTTCATTTTATAATGAGGGGAGTTTTTATGACGGTAACTTAGTTTTTGCTTTAAAAAAATTGTTTACAGTTATCGTAGTGGATACCGGCTGCGCCGGCATCCACTACTCAAAATATTGGACCTGCCTGTCGTCTATCACACGGTAGAGGATAGGCAAAATAAAAATTCCCATCGTTTATTCTCTAAATAATTGCAGTAAGTTATCAAAAAACGTTTTTGAATGTTATGAAAACGTTTTATACCCTTTACATACCCTTTACATAACTCGACATTTCAACGTTCTCTGGTAACATTTTCTCACCTTTTTGCGAATGATGTCGAATATGTTTTGTGTTTGCTGGGGATGTTCACAAAATTTAAAACATGGTCCTATGTGCGTAGGGGACAATCAAAGGTCACACATATCTCAGATTTCAAACAAAATTTGTTCAAACGAACAATCTGAGACCATTTTTGTTAAAATCGGAGCACTTTTAGTTTCTAAACTATGTGTGGCCAAAACACCTGACCACCCCTGGCTGAGACCTTTTCCCTTACAACTCAAAAACGGTATGTCGCAGATATGTCAAACTATACTTGTTCTGAATTCTTAAGAAGAGAAGAGTACTGTGTTATGATTTGAGCAAATTAATGAACCTAAATACGAGGTTGGTTTATTTTAGTTTTAGAGGGGATACAAAGGCGGGGGTGCTAACTTCCAGTCTAATACATCGACTCCGTCGTACTTGCCACACCGGGGACTTGGCAGTTAGGAGCTACACGGTCATGAATGACCTTGTGGGAGTGTTGTGGGGGTAAGTAAGTCAAAAATCTATGCTGGAGCAATGCCATTCATGGATATGTAGACCAACAGTTTGAGCTTGAAAAGTATAGTACACCTACGAACTGGAAGCCAAAGTAACCCAGTAAACACAATCGTTTTAAAAACATTTTAAATAGCTCATATTTTGGGTTTGGGTACAAACGTGTAAATAACATTTAATGCCGGTATAAGGGTCACTAGAAACGTGTTTAAAATGTTTTAAAAAACGTTTTATACCCTTTATGTAACCTTTATATTACCTGATTTTTAAACGTTTTATGGCAACCTTTTCTAACCTTTTGCGAATAACGTCAAAAACGTTTTGTGTTTGCTTGGAAGCTACGAAAAATCGACTGCATGGATGCTGCCATTTTTCCGTGTTCCTATAAGTAATTTTTTATTTGCGCAGAGGCATAGACCCTTTTCCGAAGTGAGTTACCGTTGATTCATTGGTGAGGAGATTTTAAGTGATTGAATTTATTATACTTAGTTCTCTCGGTTAATAGGATGAATTTTAATCTTTCCCCAGAGTAGGCCATTGCACATGAACATAATATAAAGCACGACGCTCTAACTAACTGAGCTAAAGAGGCACGTTGGAGAAGAGCTGAAGAAATAAATTTATAGGTATTAGGTTCGAATGAACCTAACACTGACAACGTCGAAGTGCTCTGCAGAGAAGAAAAAAATTGCCAAGAAAAGTGAAAGAGACCAGTTCTACCCTTAATAGGGACGGGGCCAAAATCTATGACACCTTCCAAAAGGCCATACACCAATTATTCACCAGTACATGTATAACAAACCGCTGGTGACGAAGAAAAGTTTTAAACTTTTCTTCGATGAAAAGCATATTGTTTGGTAACATATTACTAATTAGAATTATCTTGAGGTGTTTTTTGTTTGCATTATAAACCAATGGAACGTCAACATTCAGGAAATCGTGACAGTCACAGCCTGGTTAAAAAATTATGTGGTAAAATTCTGCCCTCTGCATACACTCATACATACAATTGACATTTCTAAATTTCTACAAGACTGCGGTGGCGCATGCAACAAAGCACAAACTACAAGGAACAACATGAACATAATACCATATGATATACAAAATACATATTTGGTGCATACGCACCAACATGAACCTGGCGCCAATCGCTCCATGTTCAACGAATAAGTGACGTACATTGACTCTTGACTCTTCATGATCCACCATGACACCCATTGACCTACCCCGACGCCCCTTATCCCACCATGATACCCATTCACCCACCATGACACCACTTGACTCATCCGTCTTTCCCTTGCCGCACTCCCCTTGCCCCAACATGGCATCCTTGCAGCTTGGCCGACCATGGCACCTTTTGACCCTCCCGAAAACCTTTATCTTGGATTCGTGGCACTTGAGAACCAAGGATCCAAACAATTCTCTTTTTAAGGGAATTTGATCAATAAGTTAATAACTTTTATTTTCAAATTGACGTATAAGTGACGCATGGGAGAATTGGGTAACCTTGAAAATAGGACTGACATTTTATGATTTTTCCTATAACTGTAAAACTATTAGGTGTGGTTTTTTTGGTTATTGTATTCCTTATTTGTTTCTCATTCGTTTGACACCATCCTGTGGGTCATACTAGACACCATTGACCCACCATAAAACCCTTTGATCTGCCAAGACATCCTTGACCAACCATTTTAGGCTTTGACCGCCGAAGTCTAGATTGACTCACTATGACACCCCTATAAATCGACCATGACACCCCTTGACCCTCCATGACACTATTGACCCACCATGACACCCACTTACTCTCAATGACACCTCTTGACCAACCATGACACCCCATGACCTACCCGACACCCCTTCACCTCCTGAGCCCCCTTGTCGTGGCATTTGAGAACCAGGGATCCAAAATAAAAATGACAGACACGACCCTTTTTAAAGGAATTTGATCAATAAGTGCCGTATGTTTATTGCTTAAGCTTTCCGGGAAACTTTTTCATTTAAGGGAATTTTATCAAACGCTCCAAAACGAAATACAGGGTGTCCCAAAAAAATTGCGCCCTCTTTTTCTCATATTTCTGAAAAGTTGATCAAATATATTTTGGTATGTAAAGAAACCTTGAGTCGTTAAAACCAAAACAATTATATCAAACGGCTCACAACTTTTGAAGATATGCTCTTTAAAAGAAATGTATCCGTTTTTCACTCTGTCCACGGAGAAGGTTTGGCTACTTCAAAGATTGAAAAGGAGTACACATACCATGCATGAATATCAAACATTACTCAATGATAACTTTATAAAATAACTTTATTTATGGAATGGGCTTTACCGGTGGGTTTATGGGCAATGGATTTTGTTAATAGTGTCATTAATTTGTGGGTAAAAGGGTGACGAATGGGACTTGCAATTACTTATTTTTTCTTGTTTTTATTATGTTTCTTACTTTCTTACTTTGTTGTTTCTTGCTTTCTTTTTTTATTTACAACATAAGCCATTTCTCTTTTAGGAAAAAAAGAGAAATGGCCCGTTTTTCACTCTGTCCACAGAGGTCTGGTGATCGTGCATGAGCCATCCCAACCACTCTGTTTGCTATCCGTGGACAGAGTGAAAAACGGGTACTTTTATTCAAAAGGCTGTTTGATTTGTCTTTGGTTCTTCTGAAGTGAGTTTACTGTGCTGCTCTGCTCTCTACCTGGTTACTTGGCGAATACAGGTTTCAGCCCTGGTCCTCATTGCATCAATTGCGTTGCGTACCATCCTTGTGCGCCGGATACTTGCGAATGCATTCAGTAATACGTTTGCAAAGATCTTGGATTTTGCCACAAAGGCAACAAATCAAGTGGTGTGAGGTCTGGTGATCGTGCATGAGCCATCCCAACCACTCTGTTTGCTATCCGTGGACAGAAAAAAAACGGGTACTTTTATTCAAAAGGGCATATCTTCAAAAGTTGTGAGCCGATTGAAATAATTGTTTTGGTTTATTAAAGCTAACGATTACCAAAAAAAATTAATCAACTTTTCAGAAATAGGAGAACATACCAAAATACATTTAATCAACTTTTCAGAAATAGGAGAAAAAGAGGGCGCAATGAGGGGCCTCTTTTTTTGGACACCCTGTATTTTCTTGCCAATTTATCAATATGTCTATTGTCAATGTATTTAGTAAATAAAACTCTATCCAGAAAACAAATTATCGTTTTGTCTGAAAAAAAAACCCCTATTTTCTCTGAAAATAGTGAAATTTTATATTTTTATATTACACACTATCATCGCTTGAATAATTTGTTTTGATGAAACTATCATATATATTTAACTTTAAACTTAACCCTAACCCCCGAAGGGCTTTTTGGCGACGGGAAAGGAAAGAATGAAAGAATAAAGAGAGAAAAGAAGGAAAGAAGTTGTTTGCTGTGCTGTTGTTTACCGAGACCCCTCGGTCGGCGACACCTTGCCACGGGTCTTGGGCTTCGCTGGCCAGCGAAACCGTGCCTATATGTCATTTAGGGCGATTGCGTCATCACACCACGTGGGATGCACGCACGAACAGCGCATATATCAAGTAGTATTTTGTAGTATACAGGCGGGTTAGGGTTAAGGAAGCATGTACTGAGTTTCGATAGTGGTAACCTAATCCTAACCCCCGAAGGGCTTTTTTGGCGACGGGAAGGGAAAGAATGAAAGAATAAAGAGAAAAAAGAAGGAAAGAAGTTGTTTGCTGTGGGTGGGATTCGAACCCGAGACCCCTCGCATGCCAACCACTCGGTCGGCGACACCTTGCCACGGGTCTTGGGCTTCGCTGGCCTATATGTCACTTAGGGCGATTGCGTCATCACACCACGTGGGATGCACGCACGAACAGCGCATATATCAAGTAGTATTTTGTAGTATACAGGCGGGTTAGGGTTAAGGAAGCATGTACTGAGTTTCGATAGTGGTAACCTAACCCTAACCCCCGAAGGGCTTTTTGGCGACGGGAAGGGAAAGAATGAAAGAATAAAGAGAGAAAAGAAGGAAAGAAGTTGTTTGCTGTGGGTGGGATTCGAACCCGAGACCCTCGCATGCCAACCACTCGGTCGGCGACACCTTGGCGACGGGAAGGGAAAGAATAAAAGAATAAAGAGAGAAAAGAAGGAAAGAAGTTGTTTGCTGTGGGTGGGATTCGAACCCGAGACCCCTCGCATGCCAACCACTCGGTCGTCGACACCTTGCCACGGGTCTTGGGCTTCGCTGGCCAGCGAAACCGTGCCTATATGTCACTTAGGGCGTTTGCGTCATCACACCACGTGGGATGCACGCACGAACAGCGCATATATCAAGTAGTATTTTGTAGTATACAGGCGGGTTAGGGTTAAGGTAAATATAATTCATTACTTTTCAAAATGCCCACTAAACCCCATTAAGTTGCATGTTTAAGGGACATGGTCAGATTTATCATATTATGTTTGTCCCTCACACTGAGTCCTGTAGCGAAACAATATGATTTCCAAGTTTTTAGTTAAATTGGGACACTAGCGATTTTAATATCAAGGGCAAAAATGTGCAATTACATGATGCAGTCATGTCTACAGTAGAACTTAAACCTTATTAAACCAAGAAAACACTCATTGAAAACAGCTCAACTATGTTACATCAGATCATCTCTGGTTAAATCCACACACACATGTGTCTGTTTCACCTGTGCAATGAGCTGGTATTATAGTTTCAGTTGGGTGAACGATTATAAAGTAAACGCAAGGTAACAATTACTGTGTGGCCTTTGTTTACGAAATGGGACAATACTCTGCATATTGTTAACCACATTCTTGAAAATGAGGAACATAATGGCTGTGGGCCGTAACACGGTTTGGAAATAATTTCTTCATATTTTTGGTGTTATCTGTCGTTTACATATCCTTCCTAAAACACCAAAGTGCGAATATTTCCAAACACCTAAATTAGCTAAAAATTTAGGACATGTTACAAAACTATATTTTCTAGAATTTCAGAAGAGTACTTTTAATCTTGGCCGGTTATTTTTCACACAGCGACGTTAACTAGGCAATGTACGATTACCTATAACATACACTAAAACACCTAAGTGCGAATATTTCCAAACATCTAAATTAGCTAAATATTTAGGACATGTTACAAAACTATATTTTCTAGAATTTTAGAAGAGTACTTTTAATATTGGCCAGTTATTTTTCACACAGCGACGTTAACTAGGCAATTACCCATACTTCTAACATACGCTATTTGTAGAGGTTACGCGTCAATGGTAAGAGCACTGTGTATTGTGTATAGGAAAACGGACAGTAACTGCAATATGATGCGTAATATGTGTAAATGATACCTATACAGCCTGTCTCAAAAAAAATTGTGCAAGTGAAAAGCGCCCTCTGTGGCAATTAGAAAATACCATTGTGACATAATGCTTACATCGACGTCAAGGGCATAGTCTTAGCTCTCAAATGCCGTTTAGTCTGTTCAAATTGCTTGTTTTAATCTAGAGATATGCTTACTTACGAAAGGATAAAATCACAATTGTGCAACTTTAACTAGGGAAGAGGGCTGTACATGTAAATCAATGATCAAGTTTATCAAGAGTTCCTTCGTGAAATCAAAAGAATGTATCAATTACACAACAATACAAAATTGTTTTTAATGTTTTATCATGATAAAGGTTTATAATGATTCTCTTTTTCCTCTTACGACAAATAAAACGATAAATAAATATTTCACATTCTGTTGTAGAATTAGATACATGTGCATGTCAATGATTTTACCATGGTAAATACTGTTCTTTTTGTCATTCAAGGCATGTTAAAAGACGAACAAATATTACAAACTTATGGGTTAATGATCTTTGACAAGTTCATGAAATTTGACAAATTAATGAAATTAGACAAAATAATGCACGCGCGCTGGTGTTGATGCGTCTAATACACGAGCCCCGAAGGGGGAGTGCATTTGACGCATCAACATCAGCTATCATTGATTTACATGTACAGCCCTATTCTCTAGTAAAAGGGGCACAATTGTGATTTTACCCTTTCGTACGTAACTAAACGTATCTCGAGATTAAAAAGAGCAAATTGAACAGAACAAACAGTATTTGAGAGCTAAGACTGCGTCCTTGACGTTGATGTAAGCATCATGTCACAACGGTATTTTCTAATCGCCAAAGAGGACACTTTTCACTTGCACAATTTTTTTTTTGTTGAGACAGGCTGTATAGTATCCCAAATACCAGACTCGGGACTTGGACTCGAGTCCTTTTATCAAAGACTCGGACTCGGACTCTCAAGCTAAGGACTCGGACCCGGACCCCAATGACTCGAGGATTCGGCTTCGATTCCTCTTCGAGTCCGGCATAGGGTCTTTTTTTTTTTTTTTTTCGTTCATTTTAAACTACTTAATTTAAGTAATTTTGCATGCAAGTAAATTCATTTTGTAAATAAAAGTACAACCACAAAGCAGGATTGCTTTCAGTTATATCGTTAATTGGTTAAATGTTATATCGTTAATTGGTTAAATGGATTTTAATCATAATCATTTGTTTTGGCATGACTGTCTTTGTTAGACGCAAGTCTAGCATGTTCATGAATAAAAATACTGCATACAGACAGAACCAACACCCCTTCATTTGGTATCTGAAGTTTGATAGCGACGTCAAATTTTGATTGTCATATTTTCTTCATAGACCGTTTTGTCAATTACTACTGTGGTTCTACCCTTATCAGCAGGGATTATTTTGATATCCTTTCTTAGGTTATTAACCCTAGAACTACGAGGGGGGGGCCTCCAAAAATTTTTATCCGCACGCGTTTACGCCCAAACGACATTAGCTAATCGTAGATCGTAAATCAATTTGGCCTATACTTTTGCACATAGCCAGAATTTCCCAAATTTGCATAGCCGCCCTCACATTATGACGTCATAGTGACATTATGTGGGGAATGTTTGTACTTATCATTGGATAGAGGTACCAAATATAACGGTATATGACGTTTATAATAGAAAATTAAGGGGGTTGTAACAACTCCCCCCGCTTCGTAGTCCTTCTTGTTACAAAATATAGCTCAGTAGTTCTAGGGTTATTGTTGAGCTCATCTCAGATCGGTGTTTTCATCCGGTCTCAGATTATAGTTACTTATTATAGTTAGCTATTGGAATCGGTTACGCATGTTTCTGTTTGAACAGATTTGTCATTATGATAAAGCCTCATATTGTTTCTTGTTAAAGAACAATGTCTTATATTGTGTTACTCTTTTGAACGTATTGGTCATGGGATAAAGTTAAATGTTTAACTATTGGAATCGGTTTACGTTTGTTTCCGTTTGAACAGATTTGCCATTGTGATAAAGCCTTATATTGTTTCATGTTTAAGTTACTCTTTTGCACGTATTGGTCATAGGATGAAGTTGCCCATTTTATGTGTAACTATTGGAATCGGTTGCGCATGATATGTTTGTTTCTGTTTGAACAGATTTTTTATACAAAGTCTGGGGTAACAAGGACACCATAAAGTAGACGGAAATTACACTTTTCTTGCACAAATTAATGTGAAAAATACAGGAAATACTCGTAAAGTTTTTTTTTTTAATAATAGAGAAGTGTCCATGATTGTTTAGAAATTTCATAAATAAGGAACAGATTAAGAAAGTTTGAGGAACTCCTACCACGGCATCACAAAGTAGACTATGCCATTAGTCGATTATGATAAATAAAATTAAACATGATGAACGCATTCAGTTGAACTCGAAAGTATACTGATGTTTATTGCAATTAAAGTATTCAATAGTAAATGGTCATAAAAAATGTATTTATTGGTGACAGTAAAAGTAAAGTATACGATGTTATTGAAAGCAATATAATTAGTATCTTGGCATAATTCGCCGTAGAAGTGACGTAATAATCGGATTATAACTACCATAGCAATAGATGAATATAATTTTTGAATAGATAGCCCTGCACTACAACGTTCACGTGGTACCTATGCTTTGAACCAAAAAATCTATGATTGCAGACATACACATGTGATGAGTGCAACCTGCCTTAAGTGCAGGGCGATCTATTCAAAAAATATATTGCTATTTTAGTTAATCCAATTATTACTTCACTTCTACGGCGAATTATAATGGCTTCACTTAAATTTACCATGGTATACTGTTCTCATTTGTCATTCAAGACATGTTAAAAGACAAACAAATATTGCACACTTATAGGTTAATGAACTTTGACAAGTTCATGAAATTAGACAAATTAATGAAATTAGACAAAATAATGCACGCGCGCTGGTGTTGATGCGTCTAATCCGAAGGGGGAGTGCATTAGACGCATCAACATCAGCTATCATTGATTTACACGTACCAGCCCTATTCCCTAGTAAAAGTGGCACAATTGTGATTTTACCCTTTCGTTGTTAACTAAACATATCTCAAGATCAAAAAGAGCAAATTAAACAGAACAAACGGTATTTGAGAGCTAAGACTGTGCCCTTGACGTTGATATAAGCATTATGTCACAACGGTATTTTCTAATTGCCCAAGAGGGCGCTTTTCACTTGCACAATTTTTTTTGAGACAGGCTGTATAATATATATATGAAAGTGTCACCTCATTACTACACAAAAGCATGTATTGTTTTTCAGGTGACTAACTTTGGAGTTAAAAGTGCTCAAACCCATTACAGGTGAGCGTAGAAACAAATTCAAAGTATAGACCTCTGGAAAAGGCAACCGTTACTACTAGTTTCACAGCATATATATATAATATATATATGAAAGTGTCACCTCATCACTACAAAAAAGCATGTGACGAGAAACTTAACATCACCTTTCATTAGCCTAAAGAAGCAGCTTTTGACATAGTCTCTACACCCACAGCCATGAGTTCAAAGTTCATCTCGATTTGGAACATGTCCGCCAACGTTTTCAGAAGTCCACACAACTATTCCCTTGTTTTTTTGTGTAGTGCATATGCATTGGTTATCATTGACAATTTCACAATTGCCACGCCATTTGCCCCAAGACTCGCTATCCTTGAAAGCGATCTTTCGGATCTCACCTGTAATCCACTTTCTTTCCTCGATCTTCACACAATGATTATTTTTGCAGAAACAGTCATCAGATAGTGGCCAAGTCCTGGGATAAACTTTACAGTCGCTGTCCGTTTCACATCCTCTGTGTGGAATGACACATTTGAACACTGGATTCTTTAGACTACCTCTAACCACAAATATCGGATCTGTTATTGATTTTGACATTCCACCATAGCACGGATAGCTTAGATATCCTTGGTAATACGATCTTAAGTTAACTAACCTGGGGTAATGTTCGGTTTCCGCATATTTCAGTGACAGTAGACCCCAAATTGGCATGAATGCGTACGATATTGGTTCATCTGATTCTTCGGCCTCACCTAAGAACTTGGCTCTCGTCTCATCACTAGTGGGATCTTGATATAGCTGTTGTCTAGTTTTCATAGATCCACCTCGTGCAACAAACTGCTTTTTGATCTCTCTGCTTGTTGTATTTAAGGTTTGGTCAATGGTAACGCCACTGCATACAGAAACCTTAGCAGCTATGGTACCAGGTGGTGAAAGGGCAGCACATACCTCTATGGCAAAGTCTTGTTTGGTGTGCAACTTTGATGATCGATCAAATGCGTGCTGATATAATGCCGATCCGTAAGATGCGCTTGTTACAACATGCGACCCGTATTGGTGCAAAAAATTGTCATATTCTTTCCAACCAGATAGCGATTCCGGTTTTTTGATTGAAAATGGCAATTTTTCGAACGATGAAAGAAGATCCTCGTCTACCTTAGTGAGGCATGATTTTTCAAGATATGTTTCCTTTGTTTTAGACAGAGCAACATATGTTGAACCCGTTATGTTTTCATGTCCACTGACAGCATCAAGTGTTTTCCCGAAGGAATGGGTTGAGATGTCAATTGAACACTCTGTTTTAAGGCTTTTATAAAATGCTTCCGTGTTCTCGAAATATGTATAGTCGCTATATATTCTTGCCGCTTTGTCTTCACCGACACAACCACTAAGATGTTTAAAAACTTGATATCCACCACGCATCTTATCGCCGTTTGGTCCGGTATGTAGAAACTTCGTCCGATAATGGTCTGGGTTTGAGAACCGAATGCCACCGACCATCCACTTAATGCAAAACCAGCGAAAATGACGAAGAATATCATTTTGTTGCTGGATCTTCAGACCAAATTAAATGTAGAACTGAGTGGCGCTACAATCAAGGAAAAAAGTCCTTGGAACGCTTGGCACACTCTGTCGAAATTCCGTGCAGAATTTCTTATGTTCATGGAAATGACCTATATTGTGTTTGGGAAGAAACATGACATCTACAACAATGATTTACCCTTGGAACACATTGGGGAACCGCTGAAGACATTGGCATTTCTCAACATTGCACGGGGAGAGGGGTGACAGTTTTCCGTTATTTACACGCATGCGTTCCAAGACTTTTTTTCCTTGATTGTCTCTACCGAATGCAAAATATTTCATCTAAATTTCGTTTTTGTCTCATAACTCAAAAACGGAATGTCGTATGAACTTCAAATTGCACATGCTTTGAGAGTGGATTATATGCTTTGTAATCATAATAAAATTGTTGATAAAGAATTTGGTTTATTTAGGGAGTGGTCATTGGAAACACCCCCTATGCTAAATTACTCACGTTTCTTAATCATGGCTCTAAAATGCTCTAAAATGTCGTTTTTGGCAATAACTCAAAAACAGAATGTTGTATGAGTTTCATATTGCACCAGATTTGAGAGTAGATAATATCCTTTTGAATCATAATAAAATTGTTGATAAAAATGTTGGGTTATTCAGGGAGTGGTCACTGAAAACACCTCCTATGCTAAATTACACAAGTTTCGTAATTATGCCCTCTACTGTAGTCAAATTTTGTTTTTGTCTCGTAACTCAAAAACACTACAAATAAATTTTTTTACAATATCACAATGTTTTGCAGCATGTTTCCAAAATATTTTCAATGTTATTAAAACTTCAAACATTTTGTACCCCTTATGATATAACCCAACATGTAAATGTTTTGTCTAAAACTTGTGTTTGCTGGGTATAGGCATATATAAATGTTTTCTGGAAAACTTGTGTATGCTGAGTATAGGCATATCCGAGCGAATCACAAAGATTATGATGTAACAATTTGAAACAACTCATTTCTGAATATTATTTCTATTAAGACACGCTTTTGCGATGAGAAAAAACAAGAAAAAAACACAATTGAATATACTTTTTTTTAAAGACGACCACTGGGACTCGAACCATTCACATCGGTCAATAGTCAAAAGGTTATCAGTCTGAGGACTAATCCGCTACGCCACGCTGCCATTTCGCGATCGAAGTAACAAGTCTTGTTCTTTTATAGTAGTCAGGTATCGGGGAAAGTGTAAACTTGTATAGAGTGCTTGCACGAAAGGTCATGAGTTCAAATCATCCTCCAGACACGCTCCATAAGATATGCTAATGCATGGAGTACAAAGAATTACTTTGATCAAAACCAGTTAAACAGGTGATTGGTATTGTACTCCGTGCATTTGCATGTCCTCTGGAGCGTGTCTTTAGGATGGTTTGAACTTTGTGATCTTCCATGCAAGCACCCTATAGTAGAAACCTCAAAATGTATCAGTTTACCATAATGACAAAATGGTCCAAAATCGGCATTTGATGTTTTTAGGCCGCATCTCACGAAGCGTGCTATACCAATTGAAAATGTTTTATTGCAAAAGGAATGAAACATTCGTTTCATATATAAAATTTGTTAACAGTTAAGTTTACTAATTTGAATTGAAATAAATACGCATAAACAACTCATTTCTGAATATTATTTATATTAAAATACGCTTTTGCGATGAAAAAAAAACAAGAAAAGAAAAAAAAAACAACAATTGAATATACTTTTAAAAAAGACCACCAATGGGACTCGAACCACATCGGTCAATAGTCAAAAGGTTATCAGTCTGAGGACTAATCCGCTACGCCACGCTGCCATTTCGCAATCGAAGTAACAAGTTGTGTTCTTTTATAGTAGTCAGGTATCGGGAAAGTGTAAACTTGTATAGTAGAAATGGCAAAGTGTATCAGTTTACCATAATGACAAAATGGTCCAAAATCGACATTTTATGTTTTTGAGGCCGCATCTCATGAAGCGTCACGTTCGTTTACATTTGCTATACCAATTGAGAATGTTTTAATACAAAAGGAATGAAACATTGATTTCATATATGAAATTTGTTAACACTTTACCATTTTGAATTGAAAGAAATACGCATATATATATATTTATTTCAATTCAAAATGGTAAAGTGTTAACAAATTTCATATAAGAGATCAAGGTGTCATTCCTTTTGCGACAAAACATTCTCAAATATGGTAATTATTTACTAAAAATTAACCGTTGTTATATAAAGCAAAATTGAAACTGTGCAGCTTTTGGTTCGAGTCCCAGTGGTGGTCTATATTTTTTCTTTAAGTGTATTAAATTGTTGTTTCTTTTTTCTTTTATTTTTTTTCTCATCGCAAAAGCGTATTTTGTTATAAATAATATTCAGAAATGAGTTGTTTCAAATTGTTACATCATAATCTTTCTGATTCGCTCGGATGTGCCTGTACTCAGCAAACACAAGTTTTAGAGAAAACATAAATTTTACACGTTAGATTATATCATAAAGGGTACATAACGTTTTAATAACATTCAAAAAAAATGTTGGAAAACATGCTGCAAAACATTGTGATATTGTACGAAAAATGCATTTGTAGTGTTTTTGAGTTATGAGACAAAAACGAAAATGGACTCAGTATCATACAGAAGGGCCATAATTACAAAACTTGTGTCATTTAGCATAGGAGGTGTCGTCAGTGACCACTCCTAAATAACTCAACATTTTATCAACAATTTTATTATGATTCAAAAGGATATTATCTACTCTCTAATCGTGTGCAATATGAAACTCATACAACATTCTGTTTTTGAGTTATGGACAAAATCGACATTTTAGAGCAGTTTAGAGCCATAATTATGAAAAGTGTGTAATTTAGCATATGGGGTGTTTTCGGTGACCACTCCCTAAATAAACCAAATTCGTTATCAACAATTTTATTATGATTGCAAAGTATATAATCTACTCTCAAATCGTGTGAAATTTGAAGCTCATACGACATTCCGTTTTTGAGTTATGAGACAAAAACGAAATTTAGATGAAATATTTTGCATTCGGTAGAGACAATCAAGGAAAAAAGTCCTTGGAACGCTTGGCACACTCTGTCGAAATTCCGTGCAGAATTTCTTATGTTCATGGAAATGACCTATATTGTGTTTGGGAAGAAACATGACATCTACAACAATGATTTACCCTTCCCTCTCCCCATCAAGCAATGTTGGAACACATTGGGGAACCGCTGAAGACATTGGCATTTCTCAACATTGCACGGGGAGAGGGGTGACAGTTTTCCGTTATTTACACGCATGCGTTCCAAGACTTTTTTCCTTGATTGTCTCTACCGAATGCAAAATATTTCATCTAAATTTCGTTTTTGTCTCATAACTCAAAAACGGAATGTCGTATGACTTCAAATTGCACATGCTTTGAGAGTGGATTATATGCTTTGTAATCATAATAAAATTGTTGATAAAAATGTTGGGTTATTCAGGGAGTGGTCATTGGAAACACCCCCTATGCTAAATTACTCACGTTTCTTAATCATGGCTCTAAAATGCTCTAAAATGTCGTTTTTGGCAATAACTCAAAAACAGAATGTTGTATGAGTTTCATATTGCACCAGATTTGAGAGTAGATAATATCCTTTTGAATCATAATAAAATTGTTGATAAAAATGTTGGGTTATTCAGGGAGTGGTCACTGAAAACACCTCCTATGCTAAATTACACAAGTTTCGTAATTATGCCCTCTACTGTAGTCAAATTTTGTTTTTGTCTCGTAACTCAAAAACACTACAAATACATTTTTTACAATATCACAATGTTTTGCAGCATGTTTCCAAAATATTTTCAATGTTATTAAAACTTCAAACATTTTGTACCCCTTATGATATAACCCAACATGTAAATGTTTTGTCTAAAACTTGTGTTTGCTGGGTATAGGCATATATAAATGTTTTCTGGAAAACTTGTGTATGCTGAGTATAGGCATATCCGAGCGAATCACAAAGATTATGATGTAACAATTTGAAACAACTCATTTCTGAATATTATTTCTATTAAGACACGCTTTTGCGATGAGAAAAAACAAGAAAAAAAAAACACAATTGAATATACTTTTTTTAAAAGACGACCACTGGGACTCGAACCATTCACATCGGTCAATAGTCAAAAGGTTATCAGTCTGAGGACTAATCCGCTACGCCACGCTGCCATTTCGCGATCGAAGTAACAAGTCTTGTTCTTTTATAGTAGTCAGGTATCGGGGAAAGTGTAAACTTGTATAGAGTGCTTGCACGAAAGGTCATGAGTTCAAATCATCCTCCAGACACGCTCCATAAGATATGCTAATGCATGGAGTACAAAGAATTACTTTGATCAAAACCAGTTAAACAGGTGATTGGTATTGTACTCCGTGCATTTGCATGTCCTCTGGAGCGTGTCTTTAGGATGGTTTGAACTTTGTGATCTTCCATGCAAGCACCCTATAGTAGAAACCTCAAAATGTATCAGTTTACCATAATGACAAAATGGTCCAAAATCGGCATTTGATGTTTTTAGGCCGCATCTCACGAAGCGTGCTATACCAATTGAAAATGTTTTATTGCAAAAGGAATGAAACATTCGTTTCATATATAAAATTTGTTAACAGTTAAGTTTACTAATTTGAATTGAAATAAATACGCATAAACAACTCATTTCTGAATATTATTTATATTAAAATACGCTTTTGCGATGAGAAAAAAAAAACAAGAAAAAAAAAAAAACAACAATTGAATATACTTTTAAAAAAGACCACCAATGGGACTCGAACCACATCGGTCAATAGTCAAAAGGTTATCAGTCTGAGGACTAATCCGCTACGCCACGCTGCCATTTCGCAATCGAAGTAACAAGTTGTGTTCTTTTATAGTAGTCAGGTATCGGGGAAAGTGTAAACTTGTATAGTAGAAATGGCAAAGTGTATCAGTTTACCATAATGACAAAATGGTCCAAAATCGACATTTTATGTTTTTGAGGCCGCATCTCATGAAGCGTCACGTTCGTTTACATTTGCTATACCAATTGAGAATGTTTTAATACAAAAGGAATGAAACATTGATTTCATATATGAAATTTGTTAACACTTTACCATTTTGAATTGAAAGAAATACGCATATATATATTTATTTCAATTCAAAATGGTAAAATAAGAAGTAACACATTCATATAAGAATCAAGTGTCATTCCTTTTACGACTGTTAAACATTCTCAATTGGCTATACAAAAAAAAAGCAGTGCTTAATGGCAGTGTGAGTCCTCAGTGATCTGATGTATAGTAAGTCCCAGTAATCTATCTATTTAAGTGTATTAAATTGTTGTTTCTTTTTCTTTATTTCTCATCGCAAAAGCGTATTTTGATATAAATAATATTCAGAAAATGAATTATTCAAATATTACATCATAATCTTTCTGATTCGCTCGGATGTGCCTGTACTCAGCAAACACAAGTGTTAGAGAAAACATAGATTTTAAACCTTAGATTATATCATAAAGGGTACATAACGTTTTAATAACATTCAAAAAAACATTTTGGAAAACATGCTGCAAAACATTGTGATATTGTACGAAAAATGCATTTGTAGTGTTTTTGAGTTATGAGACAAAAACGAAAATGGACTCAGTATCATACAGAAGAGGGCCATAATTACAAAACTTGTGTCATTTAGCATAGGAGGTGTCGTCAGTGACCTCTCCCTAAATAACTCAACATTTTATCAACAATTTTATTATGATTCAAAAGGATATTATCTACTCTCTAATCGTGTGCAATATGAAACTCATACAACATTCTGTTTTTGAGTTATGGACAAAATCGACATTTTAGAGCAGTTTAGAGCCATAATTATGAAAAGTGTGTAATTTAGCATATGGGGTGTTTTCGGTGACCACTACCTAAATAAACCAAATTCGTTATCAACAATTTTATTATGATTGCAAAGTATATAATCTACTCTCAAATCGTGTGAAATTTGAAGCTCATACGACATTCCGTTTTTGAGTTATGAGACAAAAACGAAATTTAGATGAAATATTTTGCATTCGGTAGAGACAATCAAGGAAAAAAGTCCTTGGAACGCTTAGCACACTCTGTCGAAATTCATGCAAATTTCTTATGTTCATGGAAATGACCTATATTGTGTTTGGACAGCTGCTTCTCGTGAACGGAAGTGAGTTGTGTAGGGCATCTCCGCATCAAGCAGTGGTCGACCACTTTGGGGAACCACTGAAGACATTGGCATTTCTCAACATTGCACGGGGGAAGTTTTCCGTTATTTACACGCATGCGTTTCAAGACTTTTCCTTGATTGTCTCTACCGAATGCAAAATATTTCATCTAAATTGCACTCAGATGTTTGAGAGAGTAGATAATATCCTTTGAATCATAATAAAATTGTTGATAAAATGTTGAGTTATTCAGTTTTATTTAGGGAGTGGTACTGCAAAAAACATCTCCTATGGTAATTATGCCCTCTACTAATAGTCAAATTTTGTTTTTGTCTCGTAACTCATGCTAAAACACGTAATTATACAAATCAAATTTTGTTTTTGTCTCGTAACTCAAAAACACTACAAATACATTTTTTTACAATATGTTTTGCAGCATGTTTCCAAAATATTTTCAATGTTATTAAAACTTCAAACATTTTGTACCCCTTATGATATAACCCAACATGTAAATGTTTTGTCTAAAACTTGTGTTTGCTGGGTATAGGCATATATAAATGTTTTCTGGAAAACTTGTGTATGCTGAGTATAGGCATATCCGAGCGAATCACAAAGATTATGATGTAACAATTTGAAACAACTCATTTCTGAATATTATTTCTATTAAGACACGCTTTTGCGATGAGAAAAACAAGAAAAAAACACAATTGAATATACTTTTTTTTAAAGACGACCACTGGGACTCGAACCATTCACATCGGTCAATAGTCAAAAGGTTATCAGTCTGAGGACTAATCCGCTACGCCACGCTGCCATTTCGCGATCGAAGTAACAAGTCTTGTTCTTTTATAGTAGTCAGGTATCGGGGAAAGTGTAAACTTGTATAGAGTGCTTGCACGAAAGGTCATGAGTTCAAATCATCCTCCAGACACGCTCCATAAGATATGCTAATGCATGGAGTACAAAGAATTACTTTGATCAAAACCAGTTAAACAGGTGATTGGTATTGTACTCCGTGCATTTGCATGTCCTCTGGAGCGTGTCTTTAGGATGGTTTGAACTTTGTGATCTTCCATGCAAGCACCCTATAGTAGAAACCTCAAAATGTATCAGTTTACCATAATGACAAAATGGTCCAAAATCGGCATTTGATGTTTTTAGGCCGCATCTCACGAAGCGTGCTATACCAATTGAAAATGTTTTATTGCAAAAGGAATGAAACATTCGTTTCATATATAAAATTTGTTAACAGTTAAGTTTACTAATTTGAATTGAAATAAATACGCATAAACAACTCATTTCTGAATATTATTTATATTAAAATACGCTTTTGCGATGAGAAAAAAAAAACAAGAAAAGAAAAAAGGAAACAACAATTGAATATACTTTTAAAAAAGACCACCAATGGGACTCGAACCACATCGGTCAATAGTCAAAAGGTTATCAGTCTGAGGACTAATCCGCTACGCCACGCTGCCATTTCGCAATCGAAGTAACAAGTTGTGTTCTTTTATAGTAGTCAGGTATCGGGGAAAGTGTAAACTTGTATAGTAGAAATGGCAAAGTGTATCAGTTTACCATAATGACAAAATGGTCCAAAATCGACATTTTATGTTTTGAGGCCGCATCTCATGAAGCGTCACGTTCGTTTACATTTGCTATACCAATTGAGAATGTTTTAATACAAAAGGAATGAAACATTGATTTCATATATGAAATTTGTTAACACTATACTATATTTAATTAAAAGAAATACTCATATATATATTTATTTCAATTCAAAATGGTAAAATGTAACACATTCATATAAAGAATTGTCATTCCTTTTATAAACAATCAAGGTGTCATTCATGGCCTAAAAAACATAAACATTCTCATATTACTAACAAAATAAATGACTACTATAAAGAAACTTCGTTTAATGCGGCTGGCGAAGCAGTCCTTGTTAACCTTTTGGCTATTGACTGATGTGCATTCGAGTCCCAGTGGTGTCTATATTTTTTTTCTTTAAGTGTATTAAATTGTTGTTTCTTTTTCTTTTATTTTTTTCTCATCGCAAAAAGCGTATTTATATAAATAATATTCAGAAATGAGTTTATTTCAAATATTACATCATAATCTTTCTGATTCGCTCGGATGTGCCTGTACTCAGCAAACACAAGTTTTAGAAAACATAAATTTTACACGTTAGATTATATCATAAAGGGTACATAACGTTTTAATAACATTCAAAAAAACATTTTGGAAAACATGCTGCAAAACATTGTGATATTGTACGAAAAATGCATTTGTAGTGTTTTTGAGTTATGAGACAAAAACGAAAATGGACTCAGTATCATACAGAAGAGGGCCATAATTACAAAACTTGTGTCATTTAGCATAGGAGGTGTCGTCAGTGACCACTCCTAAATAACTCAACATTTTATCAACAATTTTATTATGATTCAAAAGGATATTATCTACTCTCTAATCGTGTGCAATATGAAACTCATACAACATTCTGTTTTTGAGTTATGGACAAAATCGACATTTTAGAGCAGTTTAGAGCCATAATTATGAAAAGTGTGTAATTTAGCATATGGGGTGTTTTCGGTGACCACTCCTAAATAAACCAAATTCGTTATCAACAATTTTATTATGATTGCAAAGTATATAATCTACTCTCAAATCGTGTGAAATTTGAAGCTCATACGACATTCCGTTTTTGAGTTATGAGACAAAAACGAAATTTAGATGAAATATTTTGCATTCGGTAGAGACAATCAAGGAAAAAAGTCCTTGGAACGCTTGGCACACTCTGTCGAAATTCCGTGCAGAATTTCTTATGTTCATGGAAATGACCTATATTGTGTTTGGGAAGAAACATGACATCTACAACAATGATTTACCCTTCCCTCTCCCCATCAAGCAATGTTGGAACACATTGGGGAACCGCTGAAGACATTGGCATTTCTCAACATTGCACGGGGAGAGGGGTGACAGTTTTCCGTTATTTACACGCATGCGTTCAGGACTTTTTTCGTTGATTGTCTCTACCGAATGCAAAATATTTCATCTAAATTTCGTTTTTGTCTCATAACTCAAAAACGGAATGTCGTATGAGCTTCAAATTGCACATGCTTTGAGAGTGGATTATATGCTTTGTAATCATAATAAAATTGTTGATAAAAATGTTGAGTTATTTAGGGATTGGTCATTGGAAACACCCCCTATGCTAAATTACTCACGTTTCTTAATCATGGCTCTAAAATGCTCTAAAATGTCGTTTTTGGCAATAACTCAAAAACAGAATGTTGTATGAGTTTCATATTGCACCAGATTTGAGAGTAGATAATATCCTTTTGAATCATAATAAAATTTTTGATAAAAGTGTTGGGTGATTCAGGGAGGGGTCACTGATAACACGTCCAATGCTAAATTACACAAGTTTTGTAATTATGCCCTCTACTGTAGTCAAATTTTGTTTTTGTCTCGTAACTTAAAAACACTACAAATACATTTTTTTACAATATCACAATGTTTTGCAGCATGTTTCCAAAATATTTTCAATGTTATTAAAACTTCAAACATTTTGTACCCCTTATGATATAACCCAACATGTAAATGTTTTGTCTAAAACTTGTGTTTGCTGGGTATAGGCATATATAAATGTTTTCTGGAAAACTTGTGTATGCTGAGTATAGGCATATCCGAGCGAATCACAAAGATTATGATGTAACAATTTGAAACAACTCATTTCTGAATATTATTTCTATTAAGACACGCTTTTGCGATGAGAAAAACAAGAAAAAAACACAATTGAATATACTTTTTTTAAAAAGACGACCACTGGGACTCGAACCATTCACATCGGTCAATAGTCAAAAGGTTATCAGTCTGAGGACTAATCCGCTACGCCACGCTGCCATTTCGCGATCGAAGTAACAAGTCTTGTTCTTTTATAGTAGTCAGGCATCGGGGAAAGTGTAAACTTGTATAGAGTGCTTGCACGAAAGGTCATGAGTTCAAATCATCCTCCAGACACGCTCCATAAGATATGCTAATGCATGGAGTACAAAAATTACTTTGATCAAAACCAGTTAAACAGGTGATTGGTATTGTACTCCGTGCATTTGCATGTCCTCTGGAGCGTGTCTTTAGGATGGTTTGAACTTTGTGATCTTCCATGCAAGCACCCTATAGTAGAAACCTCAAAATGTATCAGTTTACCATAATGACAAAATGGTCCAAAATCGGCATTTGATGTTTTTAGGCCGCATCTCACGAAGCGTGCTATACCAATTGAAAATGTTTTATTGCAAAAGGAATGAAACATTCGTTTCATATATAAAATTTGTTAACAGTTAAGTTTACTAATTTGAATTGAAATAAATACGCATAAACAACTCATTTCTGAATATTATTTATATTAAAATACGCTTTTGCGATGAGAAAAAAAACAAGAAAAGAAAAAAAAAACAACAATTGAATATACTTTTAAAAAAAGACCACCAATGGGACTCGAACCACATCGGTCAATAGTCAAAAGGTTATCAGTCTGAGGACTAATCCGCTACGCCACGCTGCCATTTCGCAATCGAAGTAACAAGTTGTGTTCTTTTATAGTAGTCAGGTATAGGGGAAAGTGTAAACTTGTATAGTAGAAATGGCAAAGTGTATCAGTTTACCATAATGACAAAATGGTCCAAAATCGACATTTTATGTTTTGAGGCCGCATCTCATGAAGCGTCACGTTCGTTTACATTTGCTATACCAATTGAGAATGTTTTAATACAAAAGGAATGAAACATTGATTTCATATATGAAATTTGTTAACACTTTACCATTTTGAATTGAAAGAAATACGCATATATATATTTATTTCAATTCAAAATGGTAAAATTAACATTCATATAAGAATCAAGGTGTCATTCCTTTGCGATAAACATTCTCTCAATAATAAAACCTCAAAGAACAAAAAAATGGTAAACGTGGCATGTTTAAAATAAAGAAGTCCTCCGACTGTTTGTGCATGGTTCGAGTCCCAGTGGTGGTCTAATTTTTCTTTAAGTGTATTAAATTGTTGTTTCTTTTTTCTTTTATTTTTTTCTCATTGCAAAAGCGTATTTTGTTATAAATAATATTCAGAAATGAGTTGTTTCAAATTGTTACATCATAATCTTTCTGATTCGCTCGGATGTGCCTGTACTCAGCAAACACAAGTTTTAGAGAAAACATAAATTTTACACGTTAGATTATATCATAAAGGGTACATAACGTTTTAATAACATTCAAAAAACATTTTGGAAAACATGCTGCAAAACATTGTGATATTGTACGAAAAATGCATTTGTAGTGTTTTTGAGTTATGAGACAAAAACGAAAATGGACTCAGTATCATACAGAAGAGGGCCATAATTACAAAACTTGTGTCATTTAGCATAGGAGGTGTCGTCAGTGACCACTCCTAAATAACTCAACATTTTATCAACAATTTTATTATGATTCAAAAGGATATTATCTACTCTCTAATCGTGTGCAATATGAAACTCATACAACATTCTGTTTTTGAGTTATGGACAAAATCGACATTTTAGAGCAGTTTAGAGCCATAATTATGAAAAGTGTGTAATTTAGCATATGGGGTGTTTTCGGTGACCACATCCTAAATAAACCAAATTCGTTATCAACAATTTTATTATGATTGCAAAGTATATAATCTACTCTCAAATCGTGTGAAATTTGAAGCTCATACGACATTCCGTTTTTGAGTTATGAGACAAAAACGAAATTTAGATGAAATATTTTGCATTCGGTAGAGACAATCAAGGAAAAAAGTCCTTGGAACGCTTGGCACACTCTGTCGAAATTCCGTGCAGAATTTCTTATGTTCATGGAAATGACCTATATTGTGTTTGGGAAGAAACATGACATCTACAACAATGATTTACCCTTCCCTCTCCCCATCAAGCAATGTTGGAACACATTGGGGAACCGCTGAAGACATTGGCATTTCTCAACATTGCACGGGGAGAGGGGTGACATTTTCCGTTATTTACACGCATGCGTTCCAAGACTTTTTTTCTTTTATTGTCTCTACCGAATGCAAAATATTTCATCTAAATTTCGTTTTTGTCTCATAACTCAAAAACGGAATGTCGTATGAGCTTCAAATTGCCCATGCTTTGAGAGTGGATTATATGCTTTGTAATCATAATAAAATTTCATTGATAAAAATTTGGTTTATTTAGGAGTGGTCATAAACTTATGCTAAATTACTCACGTTTCTTAATCATGGCTCTAAAATGCTCTAAAATGATCGTTTTGGCAATAACTCAAAAACAGAATGTTGTATGAGTTTCATATGCACCAGATTTGAGAGTAGATAAGTCTTGAATCATAATAAAAGATCTAGTGGTCACTCACCTCCTATGCTAATTCATGAAATAGTTTATATTAAAAATTGAATAAAAATGTTGGGTTATTTTCGTAATTATGCCCTCTACTATAGTCAAATTTTGTTTTTGTCTCGTAACTCAAAAACACTACAAATACATTTTTTACAATATCACAATGTTTTGCAGCATGTTTCCAAAATATTTTCAATGTTATTAAAACTTCAAACATTTTGTACCCCTTATGATATAACCCAACATGTAAATGTTTTGTCTAAAACTTGTGTTTGCTGGGTATAGGCATATATAAATGTTTTCTGGAAAACTTGTGTATGCTGAGTATAGGCATATCCGAGCGAATCACAAAGATTATGATGTAACAATTTGAAACAACTCATTTCTGAATATTATTTCTATTAAGACACGCTTTTGCGATGAGAAAAAACAAGAAAAAAAACACAATTGAATATACTTTTTTTTTAAAGACGACCACTGGGACTCGAACCATTCACATCGGTCAATAGTCAAAAGGTTATCAGTCTGAGGACTAATCCGCTACGCCACGCTGCCATTTCGCGATCGAAGTAACAAGTCTTGTTCTTTTATAGTAGTCAGGTATCGGGGAAAGTGTAAACTTGTATAGAGTGCTTGCACGAAAGGTCATGAGTTCAAATCATCCTCCAGACACGCTCCATAAGATATGCTAATGCATGGAGTACAAAGAATTACTTTGATCAAAACCAGTTAAACAGGTGATTGGTATTGTACTCCGTGCATTTGCATGTCCTCTGGAGCGTGTCTTTAGGATGGTTTGAACTTTGTGATCTTCCATGCAAGCACCCTATAGTAGAAACCTCAAAATGTATCAGTTTACCATAATGACAAAATGGTCCAAAATCGGCATTTGATGTTTTTAGGCCGCATCTCACGAAGCGTGCTATACCAATTGAAAATGTTTTATTGCAAAAGGAATGAAACATTCGTTTCATATATAAAATTTGTTAACAGTTAAGTTTACTAATTTGAATTGAAATAAATACGCATAAACAACTCATTTCTGAATATTATTTATATTAAAATACGCTTTTGCGATGAGAAAAAAAAAACAAGAAAAGAAAAAAAAACAACAATTGAATATACTTTTAAAAAAGACCACCAATGGGACTCGAACCACATCGGTCAATAGTCAAAAGGTTATCAGTCTGAGGACTAATCCGCTACGCCACGCTGCCATTTCGCAATCGAAGTAACAAGTTGTGTTCTTTTATATTAGTCAGGTATCGGGGAAACTGTAAACTTGTATAGTAGAAATGGCAAAGTGTATCAGTTTACCATAATGACAAAATGGTCCAAAATCGACATTTTATGTTTTTGAGGCCGCATCTCATGAAGCGTCACGTTCGTTTACATTTGCTATACCAATTGAGAATGTTTTAATACAAAGGAATGAAACATTGATTTCATATATGAAATTTGTTAACACTTTACCATTTTGAATTGAAAGAAATACGCATATATATATTTATTTCAATTCAAAATGGTAAAAATGTAACATTCATATAAAGAATCAGAGTGTCATTCCTTTTGCATAACATTCTCAATGTTTATAAAAACTATTATGTTACACTGATTCTATAAAGAAAATTACTTCGTTTGGCCATGGCAGCGTGGCGAAGCAGTGACTGTTAACCTTTGGCTATTGACTGTAGTTCGAGTCCCAGTGATGATCTATATTTTTCTTTAAGTGTATTAAATTGTTGTTTCTTTTTCTTTTTATTTTTTCTCATCGCAAAAGCGTATTTTATTATAAATAATATTCAGAAATGATTATTTCAAATATTACATCATAATCTTTCTGATTCGCTCGGATGTGCCTGTACTCAGCAAACACAAGTTTTATAGAAAACATAAATTTTACACGTTAGATTATATCATAAAGGGTACATAACGTTTTAATAACATTCAAAAAACATTTTGGAAAACATGCTGCAAAACATTGTGATATTGTACGAAAAATGCATTTGTAGTGTTTTTGAGTTATGAGACAAAAACGAAAATGGACTCAGTATCATACAGAAGAGGGCCATAATTACAAAACTTGTGTCATTTAGCATAGGAGGTGTCGTCAGTGACCACTCCCTCAATAACTCAACATTTTATCAACAATTTTATTATGATTCAAAAGGATATTATCTACTCTCTAATCGTGTGCAATATGAAACTCATACAACATTCTGTTTTTGAGTTATGGACAAAATCGACATTTTAGAGCAGTTTAGAGCCATAATTATGAAAAGTGTGTAATTTAGCATATGGGGTGTTTTCGGTGACCACTTCTAAATAAACCAAATTCGTTATCAACAATTTTATTATGATTGCAAAGTATATAATCTACTCTCAAATCGTGTGAAATTTGAAGCTCATACGACATTCCGTTTTTGAGTTATGAGACAAAAACGAAATTTAGATGAAATATTTTGCATTCGGTAGAGACAATCAAGGAAAAAAGTCCTTGGAACGCTTGGCACACTCTGTCGAAATTCCGTGCAGAATTTCTTATGTTCATGGAAATGACCTATATTGTGTTTGGGAAGAAACATGACATCTACAACAATGATTTACCCTTCCCTCTCCCCATCAAGCAATGTTGGAACACATTGGGGAACCGCTGAAGACATTGGCATTTCTCAACATTGCACGGGGAGAGGGGACATTTTCCGTTATTTACACGCATGCGTTCCAAGACTTTTCCTTGATTGTCTCTACCGAATGCAAAATATTTCATCTAAATTTCGTTTTTGTCTCATAACTCAAAAACGGAATGTCGTATAAACTTCAAATTGCACATGCTTTGAGAGTGGATTATATGCTTTGTAATCATAATAAAATTGTTGATAAAAAATTTGGTTTATTTAGGGAGTGGTCAATGGAAACACCCCCTATGCTAAATTACTCACGTTTCTTAATCATGGCTCTAAAATGCTCTAAAATGTCGTTTTTGTCAATAACTCAAAAACAGAATGTTGTATGAGTTTCATATTGCACCAGATTTGTGAGTAGATAATATCCTTTTGAATCATAATCAAATTGTTGATAAAAATGTTGGGTTATTCAGGGAGTGGTCACTGAAAACACCTCCTATGCTAAATTACACAAGTTTCGTAATTATGCCCTCTACTATAGTCAAATTTTGTTTTTGTCTCGTAACTCAAAAACACTACAAATACATTTTTTACAATATCACAATGTTTTTGCAGCATGTTTCCAAAATATTTTCAATGTTATTAAAACTTCAAACATTTTGTACCCCTTATGATATAACCCAACATGTAAATGTTTTGTCTAAAACTTGTGTTTGCTGGGTATAGGCATATATAAATGTTTTCTGGAAAACTTGTGTATGCTGAGTATAGGCATATCAGAGCGAATCACAAAGATTATGATGTAACAATTTGAAACAACTCATTTCTGAATATTATTTCTATTAAGACACGCTTTTGCGATGAGAAAAAACAAGAAAAAAAACACAATTGAATATACTTTTTTTTTAAAGACGACCACTGGGACTCGAACCATTCACATCGGTCAATAGTCAAAAGGTTATCAGTCTGAGGACTAATCCGCTACGCCACGCTGCCATTTCGCGATCGAAGTAACAAGTCTTGTTCTTTTATAGTAGTCAGGTATCGGGCAAAGTGTCAACTTGTATAGAGTGCTTGCACGAAAGGTCATGAGTTCAAATCATCCTCCAGACACGCTCCATAAGATATGCTAATGCATGGAGTACAAAAATTACTTTGATCAAAACCAGTTAAACAGGTGATTGGTATTGTACTCCGTGCATTTGCATGTCCTCTGGAGCGTGTCTTTAGGATGGTTTGAACTTTGTGATCTTCCATGCAAGCACCCTATAGTAGAAACCTCAAAATGTATCAGTTTACCATAATGACAAAATGGTCCAAAATCGGCATTTGATGTTTTTAGGCCGCATCTCACGAAGCGTGCTATACCAATTGAAAATGTTTTATTGCAAAAGGAATGAAACATTCGTTTCATATATAAAATTTGTTAACAGTTAAGTTTACTAATTTGAATTGAAATAAATACGCATAAACAACTCATTTCTGAATATTATTTATATTAAAATACGCTTTTGCGATGAGAAAAAAAAAACAAGAAAAGAAAAAAAAAACAACAATTGAATATACTTTTAAAAAAAGACCACCAATGGGACTCGAACCACATCGGTCAATAGTCAAAAGGTTATCAGTCTGAGGACTAATCCGCTACGCCACGCTGCCATTTCGCAATCGAAGTAACAAGTTGTGTTCTTTTATAGTAGTCAGGTATCGGGGAAAGTGTAAACTTGTATAGTAGAAATGGCAAAGTGTATCAGTTTACCATAATGACAAAATGGTCCAAAATCGACATTTTATGTTTTGAGGCCGCATCTCATGAAGCGTCACGTTCGTTTACATTTGCTATACCAATTGAGAATGTTTTAATACAGAAAAAAGAACATCTTAATCTCTTATAGGAAATTTGTTAACACTTTACCATTTTGAATTGAAAGAAATACGCATATATATATTTATTTCAATTCAAAATGGTAAAAATTAAACATTCATATAAGAATCAGGTGTCATTCCTTTGCGATAAACATTCTTAACAAATAAATAAATAAAAAATGGCAGCGTGGCGAAAAACAAAACTTTACGTTTGATGAGCGAATAACCAGTGAAGCGTAGTTCGAGTCCCAGTAATGTCTATTTTCTTTAAGTGTATTAAATTGTTGTTTTTTTTTCTTTATTTTTCTCATCGCAAAAGCGTATTTTATTATAAATAATATTCAGAAATAATTATTTCAAATATTACATCATAATCTTTCTGATTCGCTCGGATGTGCCTGTACTCAGCAAACACAAGTTTTAGAAAACATAAATTTTACACGTTAGATTATATCATAAAGTGTACATAACGTTTTAATAACATAAAAAAAACATTTTGGAAAACATGCTGCAAAACATTGTGATATTGTACGAAAAATGCATTTGTAGTGTTTTTGAGTTATGAGACAAAAACGAAAATGGACTCAGTATCATACAGAAGAGGGCCATAATTACAAAACTTGTGTCATTTAGCATAGGAGGTGTCGTCAGTGACCACTCCTAAATAACTCAACATTTTATCAACAATTTTATTATGATTCAAAAGGATATTATCTACTCTCTAATCGTGTGCAATATGAAACTCATACAACATTCTGTTTTTGAGTTATGGACAAAATCGACATTTTAGAGCAGTTTAGAGCCATAATTATGAAAAGTGTGTAATTTAGCATATGGGGTGTTTTCGGTGACCACTTCCTAAATAAACCAAATTCGTTATCAACAATTTTATTATGATTGCAAAGTATATAATCTACTCTCAAATCGTGTGAAATTTGAAGCTCATACGACATTCCGTTTTTGAGTTATGAGACAAAAACGAAATTTAGATGAAATATTTTGCATTCGGTAGAGACAATCAAGGAAAAAAGTCCTTGGAACGCTTGGCACACTCTGTCGAAATTCCGTGCAGAATTTCTTATGTTCATGGAAATGACCTATATTGTGTTTGGGAAGAAACATGACATCTACAACAATGATTTACCCTTCCCTCTCCCCATCAAGCAATGTTGGAACACATTGGGAACCGCTGAAGACATTGGCATTTCTCAACATTGCACGGGGAGAGGGGTGACAATTTTCCGTTATTTACACGCATGCGTTCCAAGACTTTTTCCTTGATTGTCTCTACCGAATGCAAAATATTTCATCTAAATTTCGTTTTGTCTCATAACTCAAAACGGAAATGTAAACTTCAAATTGCACATGCTTTGAGTGGATTATATGCTTTGTAATCATAATAAAATTGTTGATAAAATTTGGTTTATTTAAGTGGTCATTGATGCACCCCTATGCTAAATTACTCACGTTTCTTAATCATGGCTCTAAAATGCTCTAAAATGTCGTTTTTGTCCATAACTCAAAAACAGAATGTTGTATGAATTTCATATTGCACCAGATTTGAGTAGATAATATCCTTTTGAATCATAATAAAATTGTTGATAAAAATGTTAAGTTATTCAGGGAGTAGTCACTCACCTCCTATGCTAAATTACAAGTTTCGTAATTATGCCCTCTACTATAGTCAAATTTCGTTTTTGTCTCGTAACTCAAAAACACTACAAATACATTTTTTTACAATATCACAATGTTTTGCAGCATGTTTCCAAAATATTTTCAATGTTATTAAAACTTCAAACATTTTGTACCCCTTATGATATAACCCAACATGTAAATGTTTTGTCTAAAACTTGTGTTTGCTGGGTATAGGCATATATAAATGTTTTCTGGAAAACTTGTGTATGCTGAGTATAGGCATATCCGAGCGAATCACAAAGATTATGATGTAACAATTTGAAACAACTCATTTCTGAATATTATTTCTATTAAGACACGCTTTTGCGATGAAAAAAAAAGAAAAAAAAACACAATTGAATATACTTTTTTTTTAAAGACGACCACTGGGACTCGAACCATTCACATCGGTCAATAGTCAAAAGGTTATCAGTCTGAGGACTAATCCGCTACGCCACGCTGCCATTTCGCGATCGAAGTAACAAGTCTTGTTCTTTTATAGTAGTCAGGTATCGGGGAAAGTGTAAACTTGTATAGAGTGCTTGCACGAAAGGTCATGAGTTCAAATCATCCTCCAGACACGCTCCATAAGATATGCTAATGCATGGAGTACAAAAATTACTTTGATCAAAACCAGTTAAACAGGTGATTGGTATTGTACTCCGTGCATTTGCATGTCCTCTGGAGCGTGTCTTTAGGATGGTTTGAACTTTGTGATCTTCCATGCAAGCACCCTATAGTAGAAACCTCAAAATGTATCAGTTTACCATAATGACAAAATGGTCCAAAATCGGCATTTGATGTTTTTAGGCCGCATCTCACGAAGCGTGCTATACCAATTGAAAATGTTTTATTGCAAAAGGAATGAAACATTCGTTTCATATATAAAATTTGTTAACAGTTAAGTTTACTAATTTGAATTGAAATAAATACGCATAAACAACTCATTTCTGAATATTATTTATATTAAAATACGCTTTTGCGATGAGAAAAAAAAAAAAGAAAAAAAAAAACAACAATTGAATATACTTTTAAAAAAGACCACCAATGGGACTCGAACCACATCGGTCAATAGTCAAAAGGTTATCAGTCTGAGTACTAATCCGCTACGCCACGCTGCCATTTCGCAATCGAAGTAACAAGTTGTGTTCTTTTATAGTAGTCAGGTATCGGGAAAGTGTAAACTTGTATAGTAGAAATGGCAAAGTGTATCAGTTTACCATAATGACAAAATGGTCCAAAATCGACATTTTATGTTTTTGAGGCCGCATCTCATGAAGCGTCACGTTCGTTTACATTTGCTATACCAATTGAGAATGTTTTAATACAAAAGGAATGAAACATTGATTTCATATATGAAATTTGTTAACACTTTACCATTTTGAATTGAAAGAAATACGCATATATATATTTATTTCAATTCAAAATGGTAAAAATAACATTCATATAAGAATCAAGGTGTCATTCCTTTTGCGTAAAAACATTCTCGAATAATATAACAAAATGTAAAAAAAAAAAACAAAACATAACTTCGTTGTTATGGCAGCGTGGCGGCTTTAACCTTTGCAATTGACAATTCGAGTCCCAGTGTCTATATTTTCTTTAAGTGTATTAAATTGTTGTTTCTTTTCTTTATTTTTCTCATCGCAAAAGCATATTTTATTATAAATAATATTCAGAAAATTATTTCAAATATTACATCATAATCTTTCTGATTCGCTCGGATGTGCCTGTACTCAGCAAACACAAGTTTTTAGAAAACATAAATTTTACGTTAGATTATATCATAAAGGGTACATAACGTTTTAATAACATTCAAAAAACATTTTGGAAAACATGCTGCAAAACATTGTGATATTGTACGAAAAATGCATTTGTAGTGTTTTTGAGTTATGAGACAAAAACGAAAATGGACTCAGTATCATACAGAAGAGGGCCATAATTACAAAACTTGTGTCATTTAGCATAGGAGGTGTCGTCAGTGACCACTCCTAAATAACTCAACATTTTATCAACAATTTTATTATGATTCAAAAGGATATTATCTACTCTCTAATCGTGTGCAATATGAAACTCATACAACATTCTGTTTTTGAGTTATGGACAAAATCGACATTTTAGAGCAGTTTAGAGCCATAATTATGAAAAGTGTGTAATTTAGCATATGGGGTGTTTTCGGTGACCACTCCTAAATAAACCAAATTCGTTATCAACAATTTTATTATGATTGCAAAGTATATAATCTACTCTCAAATCGTGTGAAATTTGAAGCTCATACGACATTCCGTTTTTGAGTTATGAGACAAAAACGAAATTTAGATGAAATATTTTGCATTCGGTAGAGACAATCAAGGAAAAAAGTCCTTGGAACGCTTGGCACACTCTGTCGAAATTCCGTGCAGAATTTCTTATGTTCATGGAAATGACCTATATTGTGTTTGGGAAGAAACATGACATCTACAACAATGATTTACCCTTCCCTCTCCCCATCAAGCAATGTTGGAACACATTGGGGAACCGCTGAAGACATTGGCATTTCTCAACATTGCACGGGGAGAGGGGTGACAATTTTCCGTTATTTACACGCATGCGTTCCAAGACTTTTTCCTTGATTGTCTCTACCGAATGCAAAATATTTCATCTAAATTTCGTTTTGTCTCATAACTCAAAACGGAATGTCGTATGACTTCAAAAACATGCTTTGAAGTGGATTATATGCTTTGTAATCATAATAAAATTAATGATAAAAGTTTATTTAAAAGTCATCGTGAAACTTACCCTATGCTAAATTACTCACGTTTCTTAATCATGCTCTAAATGCTCAAAATAACTCAAAAACAGAAATATGATTTCATATTACCAGATTTGAGTAGATAATATCCTTTTGAATCATAATAAAATGAAAATGTTGGGTTATTCAGGGAGTGGTCACTGCTACCTCTATGCTAAATACCACAAGTTTCGTAATTATGCCCTCTATAGTCAAATTTTGTTTTTGTCTCGTAACTCAAAAACACTACAAATACATTTTTTACAATATCACAATGTTTTGCAGCATGTTTCCAAAATATTTTCAATGTTATTAAAACTTCAAACATTTTGTACCCCTTATGATATAACCCAACATGTAAATGTTTTGTCTAAAACTTGTGTTTGCTGGGTATAGGCATATATAAATGTTTTCTGGAAAACTTGTGTATGCTGAGTATAGGCATATCAGAGCGAATCACAAAGATTATGATGTAACAATTTGAAACAACTCATTTCTGAATATTATTTCTATTAAGACACGCTTTTGCGATGAGAAAAAACAAGAAAAAAAACACAATTGAATATACTTTTTTTTAAAGACGACCACTGGGACTCGAACCATTCACATCGGTCAATAGTCAAAAGGTTATCAGTCTGAGGACTAATCCGCTACGCCACGCTGCCATTTCGCGATCGAAGTAACAAGTCTTGTTCTTTTATAGTAGTCAGGTATCGGGAAAGTGTAAACTTGTATAGAGTGCTTGCACGAAAGGTCATGAGTTCAAATCATCCTCCAGACACGCTCCATAAGATATGCTAATGCATGGAGTACAAAGAATTACTTTGATCAAAACCAGTTAAACAGGTGATTGGTATTGTACTCCGTGCATTTGCATGTCCTCTGGAGCGTGTCTTTAGGATGGTTTGAACTTTGTGATCTTCCATGCAAGCACCCTATAGTAGAAACCTCAAAATGTATCAGTTTACCATAATGACAAAATGGTCCAAAATCGGCATTTGATGTTTTTAGGCCGCATCTCACGAAGCGTGCTATACCAATTGAAAATGTTTTATTGCAAAAGGAATGAAACATTCGTTTCATATATAAAATTTGTTAACAGTTAAGTTTACTAATTTGAATTGAAATAAATACGCATAAACAACTCATTTCTGAATATTATTTATATTAAAATACGCTTTTGCGATGAGAAAAAAAAAACAAGAAAAAAAAAAAAAACAACAATTGAATATACTTTTAAAAAAGACCACCAATGGGACTCGAACCACATCGGTCAATAGTCAAAAGGTTATCAGTCTGAGGACTAATCCGCTACGCCACGCTGCCATTTCGCAATCAAGTAACAAGTTGTGTTCTTTTATAGTAGTCAGGTATCAGGGAAAGTGTAAACTTGTATAGTAGAAATGGCAAAGTGTATCAGTTTACCATAATGACAAAATGGTCCAAAATCGACATTTTATGTTTTTGAGGCCGCATCTCATGAAGCGTCACGTTCGTTTACATTTGCTATACCAATTGAGAATGTTTTAATACAAAAGGAATGAAACATTGATTTCATATATGAAATTTGTTAACACTTTACCATTTTGAATTGAAAGAAATACGCATATATATATTTATTTCAATTCAAAATGGTAAAAAATATTAACATTCATATAAAGAATCAAGGTGTCATTCCTTTGCGTAAACATTCTCAGTGTATAAAAACATACTCAAAAATAAATTCAAACTACAAAACTTGATACAAAATAAAGAACAAAACTTATTACTTCGTTGTGCCAATGAGCACCTTTGGCTATTGACTGATAATATTCGAGTCCCAGTGGTAAGTCTATATTTCTTTAAGTGTATTAAATTATTTGTTTCTTTTTTTTTATTTTCTCATCGCAAAAGCATATTTTATTATAAATAATATTCAGAAATGAGTTGTTTCAAATTGTTACATCATAATCTTTCTGATTCGCTCGGATGTGCCTGTACTCAGCAAACAAAAGTTTTAGAGAAAACATAAATTTTACACGTTAGATTATATCATAAAGGGTACATAACGTTTTAATAACATTCAAAAAAACATTTTGGAAAACATGCTGCAAAACATTGTGATATTGTACGAAAAATGCATTTGTAGTGTTTTTGAGTTATGAGACAAAAACGAAAATGGACTCAGTATCATACAGAAGAGGGCCATAATTACAAAACTTGTGTCATTTAGCATAGGAGGTGTCGTCAGTGACCACTCCTAAATAACTCAACATTTTATCAACAATTTTATTATGATTCAAAAGGATATTATCTACTCTCTAATCGTGTGCAATATGAAACTCATACAACATTCTGTTTTTGAGTTATGGACAAAATCGACATTTTAGAGCAGTTTAGAGCCATAATTATGAAAAGTGTGTAATTTAGCATATGGGGTGTTTTCGGTGACCACTCCTAAATAAACCAAATTCGTTATCAACAATTTTATTATGATTGCAAAGTATATAATCTACTCTCAAATCGTGTGAAATTTGAAGCTCATACGACATTCCGTTTTTGAGTTATGAGACAAAAACGAAATTTAGATGAAATATTTTGCATTCGGTAGAGACAATCAAGGAAAAAAGTCCTTGGAACGCTTGGCACACTCTGTCGAAATTCCGTGCAGAATTTCTTATGTTCATGGAAATGACCTATATTGTGTTTGGGAAGAAACATGACATCTACAACAATGATTTACCCTTCCCTCTCCCCATCAAGCAATGTTGGAACACATTGGGGAACCGCTGAAGACATTGGCATTTCTCAACATTGCACGGGGAGAGGGGTGACAATTTTCCGTTATTTACACGCATGCGTTCCAAGACTTTTTCCTTGATTGTCTCTACCGAATGCAAAATATTTCATCTAAATTTCGTTTTTGTCTCATAACTCAAAAACGGAATGTCGTATAAACTTCAAATTGCACATGCTTTGAGTGGATTATATGCTTTGTAATCATAATAAAATTGTTGATAAAAATTTGGTTTATTTAGGGAGTTCCCCTTTAAATTACTCACGTTTCTTAATCATGGCTCTAAAATGTCGTTTTAAATATCAAAACAGAATGTTGTATATTTTAATTTGAGTAGATAATATCACTTTTTGAATCATAAAATGTTGATAAAATGTTGGGTTATTCAGGGAGTGGTCAAAGCCTCTATGCTAAATACACAAGTTTCGTAATTATGCCCTCTACTATAGTCAAATTTTGTTTTTGTCTAGTAACTCAAAAACACTACAAATACATTTTTTACAATATCACAATGTTTTGCAGCATGTTTCCAAAATATTTTCAATGTTATTAAAACTTCAAACATTTTGTACCCCTTATGATATAACCCAACATGTAAATGTTTTGTCTAAAACTTGTGTTTGCTGGGTATAGGCATATATAAATGTTTTCTGGAAAACTTGTGTATGCTGAGTATAGGCATATCCGAGCGAATCACAAAGATTATGATGTAACAATTTGAAACAACTCATTTCTGAATATTATTTCTATTAAGACACGCTTTTGCGATGAGAAAAAACAAGAAAAAAACACAATTGAATATACTTTTTTTTAAAAGACGACCACTGGGACTCGAACCATTCACATCGGTCAATAGTCAAAAGGTTATCAGTCTGAGGACTAATCCGCTACGCCACGCTGCCATTTCGCGATCGAAGTAACAAGTCTTGTTCTTTTATAGTAGTCAGGTATCGGGGAAAGTGTAAACTTGTATAGAGTGCTTGCACGAAAGGTCATGAGTTCAAATCATCCTCCAGACACGCTCCATAAGATATGCTAATGCATGGAGTACAAAAAATTACTTTGATCAAAACCAGTTAAACAGGTGATTGGTATTGTACTCCGTGCATTTGCATGTCCTCTGGAGCGTGTCTTTAGGATGGTTTGAACTTTGTGATCTTCCATGCAAGCACCCTATAGTAGAAACCTCAAAATGTATCAGTTTACCATAATGACAAAATGGTCCAAAATCGGCATTTGATGTTTTTAGGCCGCATCTCACGAAGCGTGCTATACCAATTGAAAATGTTTTATTGCAAAAGGAATGAAACATTCGTTTCATATATAAAATTTGTTAACAGTTAAGTTTACTAATTTGAATTGAAATAAATACGCATAAACAACTCATTTCTGAATATTATTTATATTAAAATACGCTTTTGCGATGAGAAAAAAAAACACGAAAAGAAAAAAGAAAACAACAATTGAATATACTTCCAAAAAAGACCACCAATGGGACTCGAACCACATCGGTCAATAGTCAAAAGGTTATCAGTCTGAGGACTAATCCGCTACGCCACGCTGCCATTTCGCAATCGAAGTAACAAGTTGTGTTCTTTTATAGTAGTCAGGTATCAGGGAAAGTGTAAACTTGTATAGTAGAAATGGCAAAGTGTATCAGTTTACCATAATGACAAAATGGTCCAAAATCGACATTTTATGTTTTTGAGGCCGCATCTCATGAAGCGTCACGTTCGTTTACATTTGCTATACCAATTGAGAATGTTTTAATACAAAAGGAATGAAACATTGATTTCATATATGAAATTTGTTAACACTTTACCATTTTGAATTGAAAGAAATACGCATATATATATTTATTTCAATTCAAAATGGTAAATGTAAACATTCATATAAAGATCAGGTGTCATTCCTTTGCGTAAAACATTCTCAGAATAATATAAAAATATAAAAAACTAAAAAAAAGAACAAAAATGGCTGGCAGCTGGCTATTGACTGATGACTGATAATTCGTGTCTTTAAGTGTATTAATTGTTGTTTTCTTTTCTTTATTTTCTCATCGCAAAAGCATATATTTTGATATAAATAATATTCAGAAATAATTATTCAAATATTACATCATAATCTTTCTGATTCGCTCGGATGTGCCTGTACTCAGCAAACACAAGTTTTAGAAAACATAAATTTTACGTTAGATTATATCATAAAGGGTACATAACGTTTTAATAACATTCAAAAAAACATTTTGGAAAACATGCTGCAAAACATTGTGATATTGTACGAAAAATGCATTTGTAGTGTTTTTGAGTTATGAGACAAAAACGAAAATGGACTCAGTATCATACAGAAGAGGGCCATAATTACAAAACTTGTGTCATTTAGCATAGGAGGTGTCGTCAGTGACCACTCCTAAATAACTCAACATTTTATCAACAATTTTATTATGATTCAAAAGGATATTATCTACTCTCTAATCGTGTGCAATATGAAACTCATACAACATTCTGTTTTTGAGTTATGGACAAAATCGACATTTTAGAGCAGTTTAGAGCCATAATTATGAAAAGTGTGTAATTTAGCATATGGGGTGTTTTCGGTGACCACTCTCTAAATAAACCAAATTCGTTATCAACAATTTTATTATGATTGCAAAGTATATAATCTACTCTCAAATCGTGTGAAATTTGAAGCTCATACGACATTCCGTTTTTGAGTTATGAGACAAAAACGAAATTTAGATGAAATATTTTGCATTCGGTAGAGACAATCAAGGAAAAAAGTCCTTGGAACGCTTGGCACACTCTGTCGAAATTCCGTGCAGAATTTCTTATGTTCATGGAAATGACCTATATTGTGTTTGGGAAGAAACATGACATCTACAACAATGATTTACCCTGACCCTCTTCCCATCAAGCAATGTTGGAACACATTGGGGAACCGCTGAAGACATTGGCATTTCTCAACATTGCACGGGGAGAGGGGTGACATTTTCCGTTATTTACACGCATGCGTTCCAAGACTTTTTTTTTTTTTTTTCTCTACCGAATGCAAAATATTTCATCTAAATTTCGTTTTTGTCTCATAACTCAAAAACGGAATGTCGTATGAGCTTCAAATTGCACATGCTTTGAGAGTGGATTATATGCTTTGTAATCATAAAAAATTGTTGATAAAATTTGGTTTATTTAGGGAGTCGTCAATGAAAATACCCCTTATTACTCACGTTTCTTAATCATGGCTCTAAATGCTCTTGTCGTTTTTCTCAAAAACAGAATGTTGTATGAGTTTCATTGCACCAGATTTGTAGATAATATTTTGAATCATTTGATAAAAAGGGGTTATTCAGAGTGGTCACTACACCTCCTATGCTAAATACACAAGTTTCGTAATATGCCCTCTACTATAGTCAAATTTTGTTTTTGTCTCGTAACTCAAAACACTACAAATACATTTTTTACAATATCACAATGTTTTGCAGCATGTTTCCAAAATATTTTCAATGTTATTAAAACTTCAAACATTTTGTACCCCTTATGATATAACCCAACATGTAAATGTTTTGTCTAAAACTTGTGTTTGCTGGGTATAGGCATATATAAATGTTTTCTGGAAAACTTGTGTATGCTGAGTATAGGCATATCCGAGCGAATCACAAAGATTATGATGTAACAATTTGAAACAACTCATTTCTGAATATTATTTCTATTAAGACACGCTTTTGCGATGAGAAAAAACAAGAAAAAAAACACAATTGAATATACTTTTTTTTAAAAGACGACCACTGGGACTCGAACCATTCACATCGGTCAATAGTCAAAAGGTTATCAGTCTGAGGACTAATCCGCTACGCCACGCTGCCATTTCGCGATCGAAGTAACAAGTCTTGTTCTTTTATAGTAGTCAGGTATCGGGAAAGTGTAAACTTGTATAGAGTGCTTGCACGAAAGGTCATGAGTTCAAATCATCCTCCAGACACGCTCCATAAGATATGCTAATGCATGGGTACAAAAATTACTTTGATCAAAACCAGTTAAACAGGTGATTGGTATTGTACTCCGTGCATTTGCATGTCCTCTGGAGCGTGTCTTTAGGATGGTTTGAACTTTGTGATCTTCCATGCAAGCACCCTATAGTAGAAACCTCAAAATGTATCAGTTTACCATAATGACAAAATGGTCCAAAATCGGCATTTGATGTTTTTAGGCCGCATCTCACGAAGCGTGCTATACCAATTGAAAATGTTTTATTGCAAAAGGAATGAAACATTCGTTTCATATATAAAATTTGTTAACAGTTAAGTTTACTAATTTGAATTGAAATAAATACGCATAAACAACTCATTTCTGAATATTATTTATATTAAAATACGCTTTTGCGATGAAAAAAAAAAAAAAAAAGAAAAAAGAAAACAACAATTGAATATACTTTTAAAAAAAGACCACCAATGGGACTCGAACCACATCGGTCAATAGTCAAAAGGTTATCAGTCTGAGGACTAATCCGCTACGCCACGCTGCCATTTCGCAATCAAGTAACAAGTTGTGTTCTTTTATAGTAGTCAGGTATCGGGGAAAGTGTAAACTTGTATAGTAGAAATGGCAAAGTGTATCAGTTTACCATAATGACAAAATGGTCCAAAATCGACATTTTATGTTTTTGAGGCCGCATCTCATGAAGCGTCACGTTCGTTTACATTTGCTATACCAATTGAGAATGTTTTAATACAAAAGGAATGAAACATTGATTTCATATATGAAATTTGTTAACACTTTACCATTTTGAATTGAAAGAAATACGCATATATATATTTATTTCAATTCAAAATGGTAAAATAACATTCATATAAGAGATCAGGTGTCATTCCTTTTGCATAAAACAAATATAATACTATAATAAAAACTTGTTTAAAGCGTGGCATGAAGCAACCTTTTGTGATATACGATTCGAGTCCCAGTGATCAGTTAAGTGTATTTTAAGTGTTGTTGTTTCTTTTTCTTTATTTTCTCATCGCAAAAGCATATTTTAAATAATATTCAGAAATGAAATTATTCAAATATTACATCATAATCTTTCTGATTCGCTCGGATGTGCCTGTACTCAGCAAACACAAGTTTTAGAGAAAACATAAATTTTACACGTTAGATTATATCATAAAGGGTACATAACGTTTTAATAACATTCAAAAAAACATTTTGGAAAACATGCTGCAAAACATTGTGATATTGTACGAAAAATGCATTTGTAGTGTTTTTGAGTTATGAGACAAAAACGAAAATGGACTCAGTATCATACAGAAGAGGGCCATAATTACAAAACTTGTGTCATTTAGCATAGGAGGTGTCGTCAGTGACCACTCCTAAATAACTCAACATTTTATCAACAATTTTATTATGATTCAAAAGGATATTATCTACTCTCTAATCGTGTGCAATATGAAACTCATACAACATTCTGTTTTTGAGTTATGGACAAAATCGACATTTTAGAGCAGTTTAGAGCCATAATTATGAAAAGTGTGTAATTTAGCATATGGGGTGTTTTCGGTGACCACTTTCTAAATAAACCAAATTCGTTATCAACAATTTTATTATGATTGCAAAGTATATAATCTACTCTCAAATCGTGTGAAATTTGAAGCTCATACGACATTCCGTTTTTGAGTTATGAGACAAAACGAAATTTAGATGAAATATTTTGCATTCGGTAGAGACAATCAAGGAAAAAAAGTCCTTGGAACGCTTGGCACACTCTGTCGAAATTCCGTGCAGAATTTCTTATGTTCATGGAAATGACCTATATTGTGTTTGGGAAGAAACATGACATCTACAACAATGATTTACCCTTCCCTCTCCCCATCAAGCAATGTTGGAACACATTGGGGAACCGCTGAAGACATTGGCATTTCTCAACATTGCACGGGGAGAGGGGTGACATTTTCCGTTATTTACACGCATGCGTTCCAAGACTTTTTCCTTGATTGTCTCTACCGAATGCAAAATATTTCATCTAAATTTCGTTTTGTCTCATAACTCAAAAACGGAATGTCGTATAAACTTCAAATTGCACATGCTTTGAGAGTGGATTATATGCTTTGTAATCATAATAAAATTGTTGATAAAGAATTTGGTTTATTTAGGGAGTGGTCATTGAAACACCCCTATGCTAAATTACTCACGTAATCATGCTCTAAATGCTCTAAAATGCAATAACTCAAAATGAGTTTCATGTCAAATTTGTTTTTGAATCTGATAAAATGTTGGGTTATTCAGGGAGTGGTCACTGAAAACACTATGCTAAATACAAGTTCATAATTATGCCCTCTACTAATAGTCAAATTTGTTTTTGTCTCGTAACTCAAAAACACTACAAATACATTTTTTACAATATCACAATGTTTTTGCAGCATGTTTCCAAAATATTTTCAATGTTATTAAAACTTCAAACATTTTGTACCCCTTATGATATAACCCAACATGTAAATGTTTTGTCTAAAACTTGTGTTTGCTGGGTATAGGCATATATAAATGTTTTCTGGAAAACTTGTGTATGCTGAGTATAGGCATATCCGAGCGAATCACAAAGATTATGATGTAACAATTTGAAACAACTCATTTCTGAATATTATTTCTATTAAGACACGCTTTTGCGATGAGAAAAAACAAGAAAAAAAACACAATTGAATATACTTTTTTTTTTAAAGACGACCACTGGGACTCGAACCATTCACATCGGTCAATAGTCAAAAGGTTATCAGTCTGAGGACTAATCCGCTACGCCACGCTGCCATTTCGCGATCGAAGTAACAAGTCTTGTTCTTTTATAGTAGTCAGGTATCGGGAAAGTGTAAACTTGTATAGAGTGCTTGCACGAAAGGTCATGAGTTCAAATCATCCTCCAGACACGCTCCATAAGATATGCTAATGCATGGAGTACAAAAAATTACTTTGATCAAAACCAGTTAAACAGGTGATTGGTATTGTACTCCGTGCATTTGCATGTCCTCTGGAGCGTGTCTTTAGGATGGTTTGAACTTTGTGATCTTCCATGCAAGCACCCTATAGTAGAAACCTCAAAATGTATCAGTTTACCATAATGACAAAATGGTCCAAAATCGGCATTTGATGTTTTTAGGCCGCATCTCACGAAGCGTGCTATACCAATTGAAAATGTTTTATTGCAAAAGGAATGAAACATTCGTTTCATATATAAAATTTGTTAACAGTTAAGTTTACTAATTTGAATTGAAATAAATACGCATAAACAACTCATTTCTGAATATTATTTATATTAAAATACGCTTTTGCGATGAGAAAAAAAAAACAAGAAAAGAAAAAAAACAACAATTGAATATACTTTTAAAAAAGACCACCAATGGGACTCGAACCACATCGGTCAATAGTCAAAAGGTTATCAGTCTGAGGACTAATCCGCTACGCCACGCTGCCATTTCGCAATCGAAGTAACAAGTTGTGTTCTTTTATAGTAGTCAGGTATCGGCGAAAGTGTAAACTTGTATAGTAGAAATGGCAAAGTGTATCAGTTTACCATAATGACAAAATGGTCCAAAATCGACATTTTATGTTTTTGAGGCCGCATCTCATGAAGCGTCACGTTCGTTTACATTTGCTATACCAATTGAGAATGTTTTAATACAAAAGGAATGAAACATTGATTTCATATATGAAATTTGTTAACACTTTACCATTTTGAATTGAAAGAAATACGCATATATATATTTATTTCAATTCAAAATGGTAAAAAATGTTAACATTCATATAAAGAATCAGGTGTCATTCCTTTTGCGATAAACATTCTATTAAAAAACAAAAACATAAAAAATGACTATTAACCTTTGCTACATGCGTGATGCAGTCCCAGTGGTATAGTTCTATAAGTCCCAGTTTAAGTGTATTAAATTGTTGTTTTTTTTTCTTTATTTTCTCATCGCAAAAGCATATTTTATTATAAATAATATTCAGAAATAATTATTTCAAGTATTACATCATAATCTTTCTGATTCGCTCGGATGTGCCTGTACTCAGCAAACACAAGTTTTAGAGAAAACATAAATTTTACACGTTAGGGAATATAATAAAAGGGTACATAACGTTTTAATAACATTCAAAAAAACATTTTGGAAAACATGCTGCAAAACATTGTGATATTGTACGAAAAATGCATTTGTAGTGTTTTTGAGTTATGAGACAAAAACGAAAATGGACTCAGTATCATACAGAAGAGGGCCATAATTACAAAACTTGTGTCATTTAGCATAGGAGGTGTCGTCAGTGACCACTCCTAAATAACTCAACATTTTATCAACAATTTTATTATGATTCAAAAGGATATTATCTACTCTCTAATCGTGTGCAATATGAAGCTCATACAACATTCTGTTTTTGAGTTATGGACAAAATCGACATTTAGAGCAGTTTAGAGCCATAATTATGAAAAGTGTGTAATTTAGCATATGGGGTGTTTTCGGTGACCACTCCTAAATAAACCAAATTCGTTATCAACAATTTTATTATGATTGCAAAGTATATAATCTACTCTCTCAAATCGTGTGAAATTTGAAGCTCATACGACATTCCGTTTTTGAGTTATGAGACAAAAACGAAATTTAGATGAAATATTTTGCATTCGGTAGAGAAAAAAAAAAAAAAAAGTCCTTGGAACGCTTGGCACACTCTGTCGAAATTCCGTGCAGAATTTCTTATGTTCATGGAAATGACCTATATTGTGTTTGGGAAGAAACATGCAGCATCTACAACAATGATTTACCTTCCCTCTCCCCATCAAGCAATGTTGGAACACATTGGGGAACCGCTGAAGACATTGGCATTTCTCAACATTGCACGGGGGAGGGGTGACAGTTTTCCGTTATTTACACGCATGCGTTCCAAGACTTTTCCTTGATTGTCTCTGAATGCAAAATATTTCATCTAAATTTCGTTTTTGTCTCATAACTCAAAAACGGAATGAAATATAAACTTCAAATTGCACATGCTTTGAGAGTGGATTATATGCTTTGTAATCATAATAAAATTGTTGCTAAAGAATTTCGTTTATTTAGGGAGTGGTCATTGGAAACACCCCTATGCTAAATTACTCACGTTTCTTAATCATGGCTCTAAAATGCTAAAATGTCGTTTTTGGCAATAACTCAAAAACAGGATATGATCTACACCAGAGTAGATAATATCTTTTTGAATCATAATAAATTGTGATAAAAATATTGGTTATTCAGGAGTGGTCACTGAAAACACCTCCTATGCATAAATTTCGTAATTATGCCCTCTACTATAGTCAAATTTGTTTTTGTCTCGTAACTCAAAAACACTACAAATACATTTTTTACAATATCACAATGTTTTGCAGCATGTTTCCAAAATATTTTCAATGTTATTAAAACTTCAAACATTTTGTACCTTATGATATAACCCAACATGTAAATGTTTTGTCTAAAACTTGTGTTTGCTGGGTATAGGCATATATAAATGTTTTCTGGAAAACTTGTGTATGCTGAGTATAGGCATATCCGAGCGAATCACACAGATTATGATGTAACAATTTGAAACAACTCATTTCTGAATATTATTTCTATTAAGACACGCTTTTGCGATGAGAAAAAACAAGAAAAAAAACACAATTGAATATACTTTTTTTTAAAATACGACCACTGGGACTCGAACCATTCACATCGGTCAATAGTCAAAAGGTTATCAGTCTGAGGACTAATCCGCTACGCCACGCTGCCATTTCGCGATCGAAGTAACAAGTCTTGTTCTTTTATAGTAGTCAGGTATCGGGGAAAGTGTAAACTTGTATAGAGTGCTTGCACGGAAGGTCATGAGTTCAAATCATCCTCCAGACACGCTCCATAAGATATGCTAATGCATGGCGTACAAAGAATTACTTTGATCAAAACCAGTTAAACAGGTGATTGGTATTGTACTCCGTGCATTTGCATGTCCTCTGGAGCGTGTCTTTAGATAGTTTTGAACTGTAATCTTCCATGCAAGCACCCTATAATAGAAACCTCAAAATGTATCAGTTTACCATAATGACAAAATGGTCCAAAATCGGCATTTGATGT